>NW_024424453.1:38405707-38645715 GCF_017311325.1 Ursus maritimus
TTCCTCTTCCTAAGGAAAGTCTAACTGAGAAGACTTCAGTGGCCATTGCTCAAATGCTTGACCATCCTGCATAGATCTGCACACCCACTCTAAGCAAAGGGCCGACATTCATGGCAGTGAGGCCAGGACTTCTCCAGGTTCTTCCAAAACAAGGCCATCCTGTGGTTGGGGGCATGCTTGAGACGAATGTTAAGGCTGCTTTTCCTATGACTGGTTAGGGGAGTTGTCCTGGGATCCCCCTGTTGTGAGTGCTCTTTGGTTTTAATAGGAAATAGCCACCCGTGGCCAGTACTGCCAGCAACATAACCATCACCCGAGATCCTCAGTCTCCTCCCAGAAAACCCCTCTCCATATATTCTTAGTCTGATCAGAGATGTTGCAAGTTGGCACACTGCTTAGCACTATTGTCAATATGTTAGTACTACGGTCTGCAAACCCCAGGTGAAGAGGCATCCTGACACTCAATCACCTGGTATATACCTCATGCATGATGAATTACACCCAAACACACTTACATGGTCAGAGCATCTGCCATGGAGTCTTTTCAGGCCAGAGGACGCCTCAAGTGTATCAGCAGCTGGACCTATGGACCCAGGCTGAGTCCACTAGAGATCTTTTTAGGTTCAACTAAACATTCAGATTCATAAGACTACCACGGGCCACACTTGACATTCATCTATAAAGTTAAAGGATAAAAACCAGAGCTTGCCTAAGGGCAGCATCAAGGGTTTTGTTTCCACGATAGTCCTTGAAGCATCTAAAAGCTCAGATATGAGACCCACATCAGACAAGTACAGGATCTGCCCTGGCCTAAAACCTGCTAACCCGGAGAATCCATAGATTCCAAGTTCCCTGCAAGATGTGTGCCCAGTTACGAGTCCAACTCTTAAGGACATTCAAAGCATAGCTTCCCTATCAAGTATTTATAGTTCATTCATAGCCCTTCTAGTCCAGATGCAATTTGCCAAAGATCATTTTTAGCACAAGCAGCCCTGCCTAGAAACATAGTTGACATTCTGTCATTGTGAAGTTACCAGGGGAACTGAGTTAGCAAGTTAAAGGTCAAATTCTCATTCCGAAAGGGAAAGAGTTTTGTTAACCATTTATCCACAAAGTTAACAAAGGTGAGAAACATCCTCAGAAAACGTATAGGAATCCTTACAGAGATTCTGGGGTCCCAGAGTTCAGATGGATACACTGGCAAAGAAATTACGTAGAAAACAAATACAAGCATAACCAGTTTCCACCCGGAAGAACAGGATCGTTTTGGTGATGAGACCGGGGTTCTCCCGGCTGCAGTGCCAGGCATGGACTGCTCCCGCTGCTGAGGTACAGATACAGCTCTGTCATCCCTCGACATGCTTAACCAAAGAAAACAAAGACCAGATATTTTTATACCAGTTTATCAACCCTTCTTATAAAAGCTGAACTTTTTTGGGTTTTGTTTCGTGTTTTTTGTTTGTTTGGTTTTGTTTGCTTGTTTTTTTTGTTTGTTTGTTTGTTTGTTTGTTTTTCTGGAAAAATCATGAGAATAGGTGTGAGAAGGTGTCCCCTTCTGGCATCTGTGCCAAATGGGACCCAGAATGACATAGCCAAGGCTGACTTCCACATACACAGTGCAATAGCCAAGGATCCCCACAGTCTTTATGTGTCCATATGTTTGTGTGTATGTGTGTATGCATGTATACACACACAAACATACAAATAGTGAAAAGAAGCCCAACAATATCTCGACTTTCTCAGTTTAGCAAGAAACTAAGAACAATGTTTATTGAGCTTCCTTGGAAATTTAGTGGCACTGAGAGTTATCATTTAGTTATCAAATTGTGGCAAACTGTGGCAGAAAATCTGAGCTGTCCAACATATCAGATGAGTAGCAATACCAAGTGCTGACAACATCTATAACCACCTCAAAGCATAAATATCATATTCATCAAAATTACAAATACCAATATCATCAAGTCATATATGTTGGTCATACTGCCATAATTACCTCCAAATCCCATCATCATTTTAAGCACCTTATACCCTGAACCACAAAACCACTGTTATTTAAAACTATAGTTAATATAACCCAGAGTCACAAAATTACCAATATCTAAAACTACATAGTTGCTATCACCAAAAACATGTGTCCAGTAGTATATAAGTTACCTATTTTCACAATAACAAATGAACTCAAAACGAAGTGACTTTAAAGAAAAAGAAAAAAAAATGAAATGACTTTAATTGGTAACAATTTATTTTGCTCATGATTCCACAGATGGACGAGGAAGTTCTTTTGGTGTAGCCCGGGTTTGGGTGATCTCAACCAGACTCGTTCATTGGCTGCAATCTGCTAGTAAGTTAACTAGGGGCTGGCTGGTCAAGGATAACTCAGCTCTACTACAAATGACTTGTCACCTTCCTGCAGGCTAACCCAGGCTTGTTCATGTTGAAGGGAGGGGGATACCCGCATGAAGAGAAATACATGCGGCCACTTGAGGTCTAGGCTTAGGAGTAATACAATGTTATTTCAGCCACATTCTGCTCACCAAAGCAAGTGATAAGGTGAACCCAGATTTAAAAAGGGGGCAGAATACACTCTACCTCTTAATGGCAGTTGCTATGAAGTCCCATTCAAAGGGTATGTGTCCAGGGATGCATGGAGAATTAAGGGCATTTTTGTAATCAATCTACTGAAGATACTGAAACACAGTACCACATATACTTGGAACTAAAAGTGAGACCAACAGTTAAAGGCCACAAGATCCATCAAGAGCCACTGTCTTCTTTGTCACAAATATTTAACATCACAAGCATGTCACCATCACATGCTTAATATCACCCAGAAACAATGTACATCTTAACCGAGCACCTTCATCGACTACTTCCTGTGTAGCACTGTGTTACAGACTAAGACATTTAAGTCATAGACTCCTTTCTCATTGGGTCCTGGGAAACAAGTCATGTAGTGTAGGTATCTCTGTTCCCCATTAAGTTGTAACCTGTGAGAAGAATTTGATACTCTACTTCAATTGTACTTTTTTTCCCCAAATCTCCCAAAAGTACAAGAACATTTTTTAATACCACATCTTGACAAAGTGATTCCTGAGAGTAATAAAAAACACATATTAACTTTTGTTGTTCTGCAAATTTTAAAATATGTTAAGTGTGGTTTTTGGAATGGTCATCCTAACAGATAATGTGTCAACTTTCTTCCTGTGAAAGGATCAAATACATTTCTTTGGGGAATCTTCCATGAGCACATTTCCCAAAAAGCATATGTTTATTTTCTTGATAAATAAATGCACTACTTTGACTAAGTTTCCTGGGAAGTAGGAGAAAATGAGCAAGGCTGAATAATTACTGGTCATTACTAAAAGAAGGCAGAAACTATTTACCAAACCCACATAAAGTGTAATACGTTATACCTAGTGAAATAATAAACTGGGCAGAAACTCAAGTTTAATGTGTTCTAAGACATGATTTTAGAAGAGGCAATAAATTTCCTGCGAGCACTCACACGAACAGGGGGTCTGGTCTTAAAGGGACCTACTTGTCCATACTCAAAGAAAGTGAACCCTCGGAGGAGGGAAGATATGAGGGCCTTCTCAAAGACCTCTGTATGGAAAGCCAGCAGCTCCAAACAAGCCAAATATCCTCCTGCATCTGACAGATGGGGTCACCAAGACCTGGTCCTATCTACACCTCCAAAACTGGCGATGCTAACAACAACCACAGAAGTAAGTACCAATGGATGGGGCAAGACGCTGTTCCTCAGAACAAGCTCATGTTCTCACAGGTCAAATAATATAGATAGCAACTGAAGATGTTAGCATTTTTTGCTTAATTTTAATTTTGTTTGCTTAGCAATGCTGCTAGCAATCTATCTTGGTGGCCATTTGGATTTCACTCTGTGGCAGTTGCTGCTTCTTCTTGGGGGCTGGAGGAATATAATGTGCATTGTTGGGGAATCAGGGAGTGGCCTTGAAACTATGAGTAAAGGTCATAGAAGTAGGAGACTACTTTTTAAAAACTATTTCCATAACTATGATTTGAGGGCCACACTAGACCCAGTCATATTCTATTAAGTTCCAATTATAAAAATTAATTCAACAAATGTTTACTGCACACATACTTAATGCCAGGAATTGTGTTAGGCACTGTGGATACCGCAGTGTAAAATAGACAAAATTCCTACTCTAATATATATTCAAACACAGAAGGTAACAAATGGGAAACACATAAATGACCAAAGGAATTACAGCTTGTGATATATGTTAAGAAAGAATGGGGGCACCTGGGTGGCTCAGTGGGTCAAGTATCTGACTCGGTTTCAGCTCAGGTCATGATCTCAGGGTTGTGAGATCCAGTCCCACATTAGGCTCCGTGCTCAGTGGGAAGTCTGCTTGAAGATTCTCTCCCTCTGCCCCTCACCCTGCGTGCTCTCTCTCTTTCTCTCTCTCTTTCAAATGAATAAATAAATCTTTTTTGAAAATGTTAAGAAAGAATGAACAGAGAATGAGGACAGAGAATAATGAGAGGCAGGAGGGCAGGCCAACCTACATTCAGTAGTGGTCAGGAACAAGTCTAGAAGGTGACACTGAAGCTGAATTCCAAAGGATGAGAAGGAGTCAAGCATGCAAAGACCTGGAAGAAGAGAGGAAACCAGAAGTGTGAAGTACCTAAGCAGAAACGCAACTCCTCTACAACCTGTCAGAAGGCAAATGTGGCCACAGCTACAGGTTTGTGGGGAGACAAGCAGATGGAGTCAGAAAGGGACATCACAACCAGATGATGCAGGGCTGTGCAGTCCACAGAAGAGACTGCACAGTTTATTCTCCAAGCAGAAGGAAGCCACTGGAAGGTTTTAAACCAGGAAGTAGCATAATCTCACTTGCATTCTTTTAAAGATCCATCTGGTTGCTGGGTGAAGAGTGTATTATATCTATATTATCATATTTATTTAAATATTCTGAAAAGTACCAGCATATCAACATAAATGCCCCAGGCTGATATTAATCTGGGCAAAAGGCCTACAGATCACCACACCTCCATATAAGAATAAATATTGCCTTAATCACTGCCAAAAGCAGCATGCACCACACTTAATCGGATGTGTTAATTTTTAATTTGATGCTTGAGCTCCTCCTTGTGGCTATATGGCTGCAAGCTCCTCGGTAATAGTAGTTTTCATACAGTGACTAGTGACTGGCAATCTTTTCTTTTTCAAAAACCTACCTTTGTTAATAAGAAGTGCAAAAGCTAAAACACGGGTTTGAAATTTAATTAGTGCATTTTTAAAAATAAGCTTATTATCGGCTATTGCAATCAGTACTTGTATAATACGTACTGCACGGTATAGTGTATAATATGGTTACATTCTCATTGAAACCTGTTGTTTTCTGTAGCATTCTAGCCAACATCTGGTACAAATTAGAGTAAGATATAAGGTATTTTCCTTCCCTCAAAAATAATTCCATCGAATAACAGAATGTCTTTAACAAATCCGCAGCAACAGAACAAAAGGAATAAATCTTAACGCTCCATTCTCAGAGTAAAAAATGAAGTGGGACATATTTATCTACTATGGAAGATGTGAATAAAAATAATCACTCTCTTCATTCATCACCATATATAGTTGGTGACTGACAACTTGAATTAAAGAGAACCCCAACCAGTTGGGCATTAGGGACTTCCTAACTGTTGGATCCCTTACTTAATAAGAATTACAGCTTTGGAAAATTGCTCTCAGAAGGCACATCCGTTCCAAAAAATCTCATTTTCAACCCATTTTGATGTGTAGAATGCTTTCATGCCATGAGACATCCCGTGAAGATGTGAGCCAGAGGGAGGAAGAAAACCTGCTCAGCCCTGGAGAGCTGGATGTTTTACCTGAGGATGAAGTTAAACCTTTACTGCCTTAATTCTCTCTGTCTCTTCTTAGCTCTACTTGTTATTCTCAATGTATTTCCAGTGTGTTTAGAATTTCCAAATAAAGGCACCTGAGCTGGTGTATAATGAAGAACACTGGGAACTGTATGGGGCCAGTCAGCCAGAAGGTAACCATAGTAATGGCACCATTCCTTGGACAGCCAGGAATATTGTGATACATCATGTTTGAAACCTAAAAATGTGCTCAAAGCATGAATGACAGTCAGTGACTATTCAAGGTGGAAAACACATTAAACTTCCACTAGTGTCACACTCCTTACATGCAGCTGACACAGCCCACTGAACTACCGGTACTGAGTGTGACTCCTGTAGAAAACTGTACTTAACTGCAAAGACCTGCTTTGAAATAGCAATAAAGCAAACTGCCCCAGAATTCTTTTCCTGGTCACAACTCATAAGGGTGGGAGCAACCTAAAGAAAAAAAGTGCCTGCAGTTTCTTGCAAATGAGTAACTATAATTATTAGAAATGCAGGTAAGTATTTCATGATGCAACGTCACTTTCTAATGTATGAAATGGAGAACATTTCAGTCGTAGCCATCCCATCTTTTTGCTGTTAGTCTCAAAGAGTCAAAGCTCACTAAAAAAAATGGAATCAGTTTTATGAAGAGGTAGTTTACATAACAAATTCATAAAATGCAAAAACATTTGCAACAAAAAATCATTGAACACAGAAATACTCAAGAGTTAAAATGAACGTGCTGTATCTAAGATGCATAATTTAAACTTACTGAAAATATAAAATTAAGACCCAAGTAACTGCAGATAACTTGACTAGAAAATGTATTAGAGATGCTCTGAATAACAACGTATAAAAGCATACAAAAATTCAAGGAAGAGGTAAAACTATAGCATCACATGTGGATCTCCAACATAGTTTAAATCAGGACCCTTTGGTGTAAATGATAGGAACTCAAGACAAACTAGTCTATTTTTTTCATACCTAAGAAATACAAGGATACAAGGATGAAGAGGGGCACAGAGAAACAGAAGTTGTTCTCTTGCTCTGTCTCACTTCTCTCTCTCTCTTTTCTGCTCTGCTACCTTCTTAATTTTGTCATCACTTTCTCCTGCTACAGACATCTTACTCTATGCAGCACAGTTTGGGGGTAGAAGGAATACAAATATTCTTTGTCTTGGGAGCACCCACAGACAGAGTTTTTCTCTCACAGAGCCTTATATTAAATCTACAGAAAAGGCTCCAAGGTACCCAGTTCAGGGGACATATTCACCCCTGCATCAATCCCCAAACCCTGGATGGTAAAATATTATAGTTGGCCAGTCCTGGATCTCTTCTGTAGCTTGGTTTGGGGTGAGAGAGGGGTAGGAGGCAAGGAACAGGCCATTGTGACTTGGAGCTCTTCTATACACAGAATACTCAAAGGAAGGGGCTATTGCCAGAAGACGTGGGCAGAGAAGGGAAGAAGAGGAGTAGCTTAGAAGAAAAAAAGATACCCACTGCAGTGTCATTAAGTGAATTGATCACCAGCTTTAGAAAATTGATTATAGGGGCGCCTGGGTGGCACAGCAGTTAAGCGTCTGCCTTCGGCTCAGGGCGTGATCCCGGTGATCTGGGATCGAGCCCCACATCAGGCTCTTCTGCTATGATCCTGCTTCTTCCTCTCCCACTCCCCCTGCTTGTGTTCCCTCTCTCGCTGGCTGTCTCTATCTCTGCCGAATAAATAAATAAAATCTTTAAAAATAAATAAATAAAATTGATTATAGGGTGTAAGCCAGTGGCAGGGGGGAGGAGTGGAAGGCAAAGTATAGGAGAAGCAATAGGAAGGCAGAGTTCACCTCAAACACACAGAATTTCCTAACAATTTGAGAATACCAAAGATGCAAAAGGTTACACTTCATAAAGTAGTAAGCCACCTACTTCCAGAAGTATTCAATTCTCAGCTGGAAGACAGAGATGGCAGAGATGTTGCAAAGGGAATATAAGTTTCAGATGGGTTGAAGATGAATACAAACAACAGTAACCTTAAACATTTATGATTCTGCAAATTACAATATATTAAGATTTATCCTCAGAGACCTTGTTGGCTATTAGACATTTTGGTTCTTAGGGGCAATCTTCTGGGGGAGAACAACCGGCAGTCCACGAGTCATACCTGGCCCACCTAGTATTTGTTAAATAATCACCAACACTTCAAACTCTTGGGAAATTCATATAAAGCTTTGATTTTATAGCCTCTCTTGAAAAATCCTGATGTGTTTTAGCTGGAGCCAAGATTGACTACACCCTCAGCACAAGGTTCCTGCTCTCCCAATTCCTAGCTCACCCCACTTACTTACACTGCCTCTTTCTCTGATTTATATTTCATTTTGCAATCCCTGTGTAAAACAAAATTAACCCTATTCTTTACTCTGGCTACCACAGCTTTATCCTCTTTTTCTATTAGACTGATCTAGATTCCATCAACCACAATCATACACTTTTAACAATTACTGCAAAAACAACAATAACAAACATGATAAGACGTATAGGGTAACACTTAATGACTGTTCATTCTGTGCACCGTACTAATGCTATTATATACCATGTTAGTCAGTATAGACGAGGCTTCCACTGCTATAACAATTCCCAATCTCAATGACCTAACACAGAAAAGTTCATTTCTTGCACACATTTCACATCTAATAAGGATCAGCAGGGTGTTTTAATCCATATACTACTCAGGTATCCAGGCTGGCCAAGCCTCTACTAATGCCATGGTTTCTTTTTTGATCCTCTCAAGTATTTAGTAGACTTTCTTTTTGATTGCCAGAAATTTCATGGACCAATATCTGCATCCATAGTTCTTCGTGAAGCATGTTTTCAGAAAATATTTTATTTTCCAGCCTTTCCCCTAAAACTCAAAGTTCTTTAGAATTTGATCTCCTTCTCCAGTTATATCAGATGACAGTACTGCCAAACATTTTGCCACTACATGACATAAATTTCCTTTCTTCTGACCTCTGAGATCACTATCCTTACTGCCGTTGCCCAAGCATTAAACCAATATTTAAAACATTAATATTTCATGTTTTTATTATAACAGCACCCTACTTCCTATAAGATTCATATTATTTACAATAGACTAAGCTTATGCTGCTGTAACAAGTCATCAAAATTCTCAGTGGCTTGACGTTGGAAAAGTTTATTTCTTGTTTTTGCAACCTATCTGACCACAGTAGTCAGGACTCTGTTCCACATTGTCACTCAGGGACCCAGGCTGACTAAAGCTCTACCATCTTGTAGCTATGCTCCTGTAATACGCTACCTTCTCAGTTGCCACAGCAAGGGAAGGAAAAGATTAGTGGAATAGTCATCAACTTGTTAATGCCTCGTTCCAGAAGTGACACACAGTACTTTCACATTTGATCAGCCAGAAAAAGACACATGACTCTCCTAACTGCAAGTACTGTTGGGAAATCTGAGAATAGATAGAAACTTTAGTGAGCATCAGTCTCTTTGCCTCATTATCCCACTTAATTCTTCTTCCACAATTCTTTGAGGTAGGTATCATTATCCCCATCCCACAGATGAAGAAACTGATACACAAAGAAGTTGACTGAATTATCCAAGACAAGGCTAGTAAGTGGAAGATCCAGGGTAAGACTTCAAAATGAGAACCATGCAGAGGAATTGCAACCAGAGCATACTACTATCTACATCTTTTAGGCACTTCTAAATTTATTCATTTAACAAAAATTCATTGATCTACCACACAGAAGTCCAAATTTCACCACCATAGTGTGATTTTACACAACTCATGACTTCAAGACTCACAGGACTTATTAATGTGAGAATAAAAAACATCCGCAGAACTTCAGTTTAGGGGTGCCTGGATGGCCCAGTCCTTAAGTGTCTGCCTTCGGCTCAGGTCATGATCCCATGGTCCTGGGATGGAGCCCCACATCGGGCTCCCTGCTCAGCAGGGAGCCTGCTTCTCCCTCTTCCACTCCCCCTGCTTGTGTTCCCTCTATTGCTGTGTCTCTTTTTGTCAAATAAATAAATAAAAATCTCTATAAAAAAATAAATAAATTAAGTTAAAAAAAAAAAGAACTTTGGTTTACTTTCCTGTGATTAAAGTAAGTGGACTAGTAATTCTTAATACCCCGTCCACCTCAGGTAGTAGTGATTCAATTCTTAGGCCAATGTAAAATTAATTTAAAACTCAGATACCAGCCTTCCAACTGTGCTACTTTATTATCCACAGAATTATGGTGGCCTGGATGACATGACATGAAAAACGTGATCAGCATTATCAGTAGTTCTCTGTATTTACCAGAAATTTTTGAAATGTTTTATTTCTCCTTCTTTTATGGGGTCAGTCAATTGATATCACTTTCAAGTGGCATTCCCTAGATAAGAAAAGTTAAATTTCCATTGTTTTAACCCATTTTAAAACGGCGCATAAGAAGAGAGGGCAAAGAATTTTTTCTCCCAAGTCCTCACTACATGCTGGTGAGGACTTTGGTGGGTCAGGCATCTGGGTTACATGTGTAGATCACAAGAGAAATATCTAGTCCTCCCCTGATGTACTTACTCATGTCATCCCCAGTCAATAAACATCAAACCCTTTTTTAATTTAAATGGAAGCCAGCAGACATCAATAGGTTCAGGATGACTAGGACTAAGGGTCATCTAGGTACACTTGGAAATTGATGAATTGTACCCACCAGAGGCCTGTTGACACAGAGACGCTGAGGAATGTTAGGAAAAAGAAGTCTGGAGAAGATGTAGGACAGACCCAGTGGGCTCTGTAGGTAAAAAGGCTTCTCAGCCTTTATATGAATGAAAGAGGAAACCAAGCACTAAAGTCTTCACCTGGTAAAGAAGCCTGAGCTGTAGGATGGAAGGGGCAATTCTGAATCTGAGTGAGCTCAGAAGCATAAATAGCACTACTTGGGACCCCTGTGACAAAGCAGAGCACAAAATCCAAAAGGAAACTAAGTCATTCTACTCCAGTGATCCACTGCTGCATAACAAACTATTCCAAACTGAGGGGTGTAAAACAATAATAATTTTAGCATATCTCACGACCCTAAGGATCAGCAGTTCAGACTGGGCCTCAGAGGAAAGGCTCATCTTTGTGCCACAATGTCTGGGCCTCAGCTGGGAAGAGTGAGAGGGATGGGGTGATTCAGACATTTTGGCATTGGAATTATCTGGAGGCTATTTCATTCACATGTCTAGCTCAGATGACTCAAAGTCTGCACTTAGCCAGGACGGTTGAACAAAGTACCTACACATGGCCTCTCCATGAGGCTTGGTCTTCCTTCAGTGTGGCAGCTGGATTCTGAGAGAGAGCATCTCAAGAGAGAACACCTGGAGAGAGAATATTCCAAGAGAGCCAAATAGAAGTGCATGCATGTCCTTTTATGACCTAGCCTCAGAAGCCACATATCATCGTTTCTGCCATACTTTGTTAGTCACAGCAACGACTGGCCTGTCTCTATTCTAAGGGAAGGGATACAGACTCAACTTCTTGATTGAAGGAACATCAAAGAATTTGGAGCCATATTTTTAAATCATCACATGTTCTTCCCCACTTTAGCTTTGCCATCTCAAGGGCTGCTGGGCCTCACTTGGGGCAGACACATAATTGTTTGTTGGCACCGTGGCACCTAGCCTGAGACTGGTTGGTTTGTAATCACACATAAGATACCCATTAGGAACACCTAGAAATACTTGAGGAATACCTCACAGGATCCTAAGCTCCTGTGCGAATAGGAAAAGCAAAAGCCAGAAAAACCAGCTTATTCTTAATAATGTTGTTCCACTTGTAAGCACAGGCTGGAGAAATCTCAGCAAAGGGTAGGAGGAACATGCTGTATATACTTATGAATGGTCAGAGAAATCAGAGCAACTGAAGAGGAAACCCACAGGGGCTCTAAAAGACAGGAACTAATGCACCACTTACTGCAATGCTACCCAATTCAGGATGGCTGCAGATTGCAAACTAGATGAGCTATTTTGTTCAGTTGAAATAAGGAAACAAGCTGTGCTTTTCAAGCCAACTCTTTAAGCCAACCTTGAGTCTTCTATAAAGAATTGCAAGCATGATGCTCTTCAAAATGCCAGCCACGGATGCTCATGGAAATGCAAGTTTCATGTGCACAAGTGAGGAAAGGGCTTTATGTTAAAAATTGGCTTTTCAGCCACACACACCCACCCCTTGCCCCCACATCTTTAATAATAAAACAAACCACACAAAATTTATTTCCCAGCACTTGATCATTCTGAAAAATCAGAGGGAATTTGAGCCAAAAGGGAGGAAAGTAACCCTTCTCCACAAAGGATAAATATCTGCCCCATAATTTATGGAGAATGCAAATCATCCAAGCAGCAGTCTATTGGCACTGACTGTTATTTCATTTAATTAAATGGCTATACAAGCCTCAGAATGCAATGTCTCCTGCCAGCTGACCCTATTCCCATGACCTTCCCTCCACAGAGTTCAGGGGAACGTGATACTAAAAAAAGACATTTCATTTTAAACTGGAGGGAAATATGAATTTGTGCATGAAGGGAGGTTAGGTGGTGAGGACTTTTCCTTTGACTAATTTGGGCCATCGAAGCCTCTGTGACTAATGTGCATGAGAAACTTACATTGTCTTGTTTTTGTTTTTTGTTTTTTTAATTCGGAGGGCAGTCAGCCTTATCACTTTTTCATTATCATGTAGCTAAATTTTGCATGAAATGTGTCACTGTTTATGCTGTTTTTTAAAAATTCCAGAACTCAGCATTTCCTATGCTTGCCTTTGCTACTAAAATCTTGATTCTTGAGTGATGTTGGACCTCCTGAGTATTCTTTAAGCACCGGAGTTGTGATCCCATGATTAGGCTGATTAAGTCTTGGAGGATATGCAGGTGACGTTTTAATGGAAGTTTCATGCTGGCTTATCTCATCTACCCACAGAGCTCAAAGTTCATGGGTCCATGCTAGGTATACCTTAAATGAATCTGCAAATGGACACCTGGGTGGCTCAGTCTTTTAAGCATCTTACTCTTGATTTTAGCTCAGGTCATGATCTCAGGGTCATGAGATCAAACCCCATGTGGGACTCAGCACCCAGCAGGGAGTCAATTTGAGATTCTCTCTCTCCCTCTGCCCCTCTCCCCATGCTTGCATGCTCATGCACTTCTCTTACGCGCTCTTGCTCTCTCTCAAATAAATAAATAAATCTTTTTAAAAATGAATCTGCAGGGGCGCCTGGGTGGCTCAGTCGTTAAGCGTCTGCCTTCGGCTCAGGGCGTGATCCCGACGTTGTGGGATCGAGCCCCACATCAGGCTCCTCCTCTATGAGCCTGCTTCTTCCTCTCCCACTCCCCCTGCTTGTGTTCCCTCTGTCGCTGGCTGTCAAATAAATAAATAAAATCTTTAAAAAAAAAATGAATCTGCATAGTCTCTGATCGCCACTCTTCTTTTCCTCCATAACTTCCTCCTCAGTCTTTTTTTATGACTACGCTCTTGGATTTTTAAAATATGTTTATTTCATTGTATTAAATGAAAAAGGGAATACATTTTTACATATGAAGTATAGAGTATTTCCAGCATTCCAAAAGGTTCCCACATGCCCCCTCCTAGTCAATACCTTCCCTTGAAAGGTAACCACTGTTCTGACTTTAGTCACCATAGATTAGTTTTGCTTATTCTTGGACTTCATATAAATGGAATTATACAATAGTTTGTATACTGTTGCTTCTTTCATTCACCATTATGACTATAAGAGTTCTCTGTGTTCTTGAATGTAGCAGCATTTTTCCCTTTCTTATGGTCCCTTGTATGAATATACATACAATAGTTTATTTGGAAACATTCTACTGCTAAAGATCATTTTACTGCTGATGGTGCCCTCGGGCTTTTTTCACTGTTTGTTATCCTCCCCAGATGTCAGCTCTATCACCAAAATAAAGAGTCAGGCCCTTCTAGAAGCCAAGAGCAATTTCAGGCTCCATGAGGTGAGTAGATGAAGGAGATATATTCAAGCCTTTGAGATCCTATCCTGGAGGATATTTTAAGTCCTTTAGAGTCTTCTACGTGAAACAACCATAAGAAGACAAAGGGACAGCATCAGCATTATTTTCTTGCTGATGTTAACCTCTTTCAAAGTTTAACTTATATGTTCAACTACTGTATATTTTTAGCACCTATTGTATGCCAGATATTTGCTAGGTCTTAGGAATGAAGCATCAAATAAGACAGATAAGGATGCTGTTCTTCTGAAGCTAACTTTCAAAGAAGATATCAAATGGTGATAAAAGCTATGGTGAAAATTAAAATAGGACAGTGCAATGAAATAGCCAGAAAAAGCCTCTCTGGGGAGACCACAAAATGACAAGAAATAGTCATAGCAAGAGAATCCAAGGGAAGCCACCAGGAGGAAACATATTCTAGGCTGGCAGAACAACTAGATCAATGCTCTTAAGTCAAAGATGAACCTGGCCTTCTTAAAGAATAGAAGGCAGGCTCATATGGCCAGCGTTCAGGAGGCAACACAAAAGCAGCAGCAGATTAGATCAGCAAGTAAGGAATTGGATCATACATGACTTTGTGGTAAAGAGTTAAGTGTTATACGCAAACAATGAATCATGGAACACTACATCAAAAACTAATGATGTACTGTATGGTGACTAACATAACATAATAAAATTTTAAAAATGAAAAAAAAAAAGAGTTAAGATTTTATTCTAAGGACAATGGGAAGCCATTAGAGGGCGTTAAGCAGAAGAGTGAGACTGCCCTGGAAATTCAGTGGAAAGTGGCTGAAAAGGAGTCAGGAGTAGAAGCCAAATACGAATGAAGCGGCAACTTCCTCAAAGACAGATACGGTATCCTGCACTAAGGTGGCAGCAAAGGAAGCAAAGACATGGACAGAGTTCAAAATGTTTTGGAGAGAATCAACAGAATATGCCAAAGAAAAGATGCACCATTACACAAGACAGCAGGGTGTCGTTAAAGGTAACACACTCAGCTGCCAACTCTGAATCTATACAGTTATAGCCACACAACCCCTTCAACCCTATCTCCAGCTTTGGGCAACCAGGAATCTATTCTCCATCCACATAATCTTGTCATTTAAAAAATGTTACATATAGGGGCGCCTGGGTAGCGCAGTTGTTAAGCGTCTGCCTTCGGCTCAGGGCGTGATCCCAACATTCCAGGATCGAGTCCCACATCGGGCTCCTCGGCTGGGAGCCTGCTTCTTCCTCTCCCTCTCCCTTGCTGTGTTCCCTCTCTCGCTGGCTGTCTCTCTGTCACATAAATAAATAAAATCTTTTAAAAAAAAAAAAGTTACATATAACCTTTCATATTGATTTATTTTTCACTCAGCGTGATTCCCTTCATATCTACCCACAATTGTTGTGTGTGTCAATAGTTTGTTCCTTTTTGGTGCTGAATAGTATTTCATGGTATGAATATACCAGTTTATTTAACCATTCACCCAATAAGAACATTTGAGTTTTTTTGCAGTTTTTGTTTATTACAAACAAATCTTCTTCGATAATTTGGGTACAGGTTTTTATGTGACTGTAAGTCTTCATTTCTCTGGAATAAATGCCTAGGAGTATAATTGCTGTGTTGTACAGTTAAGTGCCCATGTTTTATATGAACTTGCCAGGCTGTGGTCCAGAGTGGCTGTAGCACTGTGCATATCCCACTGACAATGTATGAAAGATCCAGGTTCTCTTCATCCTTGCCAGCATTGATACTATAACTATTTTTAATTCTGTTGAATCTATATGTAGTAATATCCCAACCTGCTCTTAATTTCCATTTCCCAAAGGTTAATGTTACTGAACATCTTTTAATACACCTATTTGTCATATGCATATCCTCTTCACTGAAATGTCTCTTCCTGCGTTTTGCCCATTTCAAGTTAGATTTTTGTTAATTCTTTTACTATTGATTGTCAAGGGTTCTCTATTCTAGAAATAAGACTTTTTGTCAGATATGTAGCATGTAAATATGTGTTTTCCATTTGTAGCTTTTCCTTTCATCCTCTTAACAAGGTCTTTCCCAGAATAAGTCTTTTAATTTTGAAGAAAAAAAAAAAGAAAAGATGTACCATTATGCTAAACAAGTTTCTGTCTTCTTACTTGGCCTTACTCAAGACTTCTTGTATACACTATGACAGTTGAGGAAAGAATGAAGAACCTCAAGGGGAAAGATGATCTTGCCTCATAGTAACCACTTCCACTGACCCACAACATGCAGAAACTACTCTCACATCTACATTATGACTTTATCCTTACAACAATTCTATAAGGGAAGGAAGCAGACATTTAAAAAAATGCAATTTTACAAATAAAAAGACTCAGAAATTGAAGGTAATAATGGACTAAACCAAGGATTCAATTAGCAAGTAATCAAAAATAACAATTAGTAAGTTTCTAATCCAAGACTTGAACCCATCCTTTTGGCATCTGTCCTCCATATTCTTTTCCTTAGATATCTGCTCTAGTGATCATAATAAATCTTAACTTTTATTGAGTGCTTTCTCTTTGCCAGACACCGTGGTAACTCATGACATATCTCACCTCTTTTAATCCTATAATGTAAGTAACATTACTGCAGTCCTTATTTCGCAGACCTGTAAACTTAAGGCTAAGAGAGTTTAAGTGAACTTTCAAAGCTATCACAGATGTTAAGTGCTAGAACTAGAATTTAATCCAAGGCAAACTTACTCCAAAGCCCATTTCCCCAGTCATAACACTAAGTTCTTATAGACAGAACAAGTAGAATGTGTTAAAAATCCCATTTGCCACCTCTAGTGTTAAGTATCTTAAAATAATATCAGATACTAATAGTCTCTGAGTCTTTTAACAACACCATACTGATAAATTAATATACAAACACTATGGACATTTTCTTCCTCACCCATGATATTCATTGAAGAATGTATTTCTCAGCTGCCCTCCCCAGCCTCTGAAAAACTTCCACAATGGGAGATCTGATGATTTGCTCTTTTACCATTTGCTCCCTAGGAACATCTATCTATAGCCACCAGTGTAATTAAAGATGTGTGAAAACGTGAAGGCTGTCAGCAAGGCTGACTTTATTATTTGCTCAGAAAATATAAAATATCCATTATAGAGCCAGTGCTTCATGATTATAAACATTTCTTAGAGACAAATAATTTAATAATAGATAACACTAACTCATCCACATTAAAACAACTATTTCTGAGATCTCCTCCAAGACATATTCTATTATTTAACCAAATGTTACCTTACTTGTTTTTTAAAAATCCAATTCAGACTGCTTCTCATTAAAATTTTGTTTTGGTTTCATAAATCCAGCATCTGTTATTTAAATACACTCTATTAAATTATATACCATTTAGAGTTAGAAGAGATACCCAGGACTATATAATCTAAATGTTTCAAATATAATGGGAGAAGCATAGTTCCACAAAGTTTCTTACGTGTCCAGGGTCCCTCAGTGAGTTGATGGCAAAGCCAGGAGTATGTCTGGTCCAGCACAGCAGTATTTTACCATCTCTGTTTCTGTGTTACTTTTACTAGCGTATTAACATTCTCTCTCTTCAATAAAGAAAGTCTAGAAACTTAGTCTCTAATTATGTACATAATCCCATTTATAACTATATAGTGATCTATATAAACAGACTTTCATATCCTTTGGAGCTGGGAAAACTCCTCCAGATCCAGTTCTGATGGGGCTGCACCAACTCCCTCAGACAGAATGAGTCACTCTGTCATCATGTTCCCAGAAAGTGGTGTTCACATTTCAACTATAATAGTTATCACATTGTATTCTAACTTACCCTGTTTAAATTTATAGCTCCTCTACAGGACTGTGAGTTCATCTAGGCAAAGATGGTGCCTTAATCCACCTTGTGAACTCAAACAATTGGCATAAAATACGCATTCAGTAAAAGTTTTTATGAATGAATGTGTTATGGAATCAATCGGTTATTAGAGATTGCCTTTTCCACTTCCTGAGCTCAAAGAGACAGAATAATTGACTTGTTGGTATCACACAAAAATACTTTTGTAAAAATCAAACATACATAAAGCAAAGTAGACAGTTGAAGAGATTATTCTGTGTAGGAGAGGGACGAGATTGTATCAGACTGTACCTCTGTACCAGATTGTATCAAATAAGAGATCAGGAAACCGAAACCACACAATATTAAACAGAAGTTTAATATAAAGAATTATTAAACTCATATAGGAGAATAACTATGAGATATAAAGAAAACTCTAAAGGATACCTTGGATCAAGGGTAAATCCAGGGAAGGACAAACTTAGAAAAAAAGACAAATTTGGCTCCCTCTCCAAGGCTGAGGTTCAGACTCAACAAAGATGATGTGGTTGCAGCCCATGGGATGGTAAAGAAGTTCACTGGGTTGCCTGGATCAGGGCTGGGCCTGAGCTGCTAGGCAAGCCACAACAACTCCCACCTCCTAGGTACAGGCGAGCTGTGGCTGGTGAGTAGGCATGCAGAGGGAGTTGGGCACCACTGCAGGTGCAAGGCCTGGAGCACACAGTGTCCACACCAGGACAGCCACAGGAAGCAAACTTCTGAGGCACAAGCCAGCAGAGGTTAGTGGGAGGGCACACAGAAGGAGCTGGGATGTCCCTGGGGGCAAAAGGGCTGGAGCACACAGTGCGCGCATCAGGAAGGCCAGAACAAGGTGGTGACTGCAAGCAGGCTGCTAAGTCGCTAAGGGACTGCCCACTCAGGTGCGGGTAGGGCTGGGGCAGAACAATACCAGACGCCCCCCACACCACACACACCCCTGACTGACGGCAGGAGCAGGGGAAAGCAAACTAGCAGCCAGAAGGAGGAAGAAAGCCCCTTCCTCTGGCAATGTCCCTCCAGCTCCCTCTATTGACAAAGCTCAACATCACCCCCCCTGAGAAGAAGAAACGCTCAAAAAGTCCAGTCCGTTACCACACAACAAATGCTGAAGAACCAGTGTGGAGCTGAGAGATAAGAAGCTGGTAAGTGGGATGTGACACTCAATAAATAAAAGACATTTAGCCCAAGTTATAACGTCCTCTAGCGCTCAGTCTCCTCCAGTGCAAAACGAAGACAGGAACAGTATCTACCTCATCTGCGGCATACATAAAAAGTAAGATAACATGCATCCTTGGAACAATGACAACATACATGTTGCTCATAGAACAGTGCCCAGCACATAACAAGAATTCAATCAATGTCTGCTCTCATCACTTTCACTGGAATCAGACGAGGCCAGTTCCATTCCCAGCCCTGCTGTTACTGACTGGAAAGCACCGCAATCACTCCTCACGGGGCCTCAGTTTCTACAGCCGTAAAGCGGCCTTTTCCCACTTTTCTTTTTTTTTTTTTTTTAAGAAACTGCTTATTTTCCGTCGGCTGTGTTTCCATTTTCTGTTTAAGCCTGTGAAAGAACAGCTTAAGACCACTCGGTGGTTGCTCTTAGCCACACAGGGACCTGTCTTCAGGAGGGGACGCTGGAAGAGGAACCTAGGGCACCAACGCCTTCAGACCCGCCTGCGACCCCGGGGGGAGCGTCATTACATTCGGGAGCTGGAGCAGTCCACTCACCCTGAAATTCCTCCTCCGTCACGGCCTTTCCGGCAGCAACCCGCTCTTTTCCTTCCCTTCAGAATCTCCGTAGAAGGGGAGGTCATACGCAGCCTCCCACCAATGGTTCCGGCGACGGGGCTGCACATGCGCAGAACTTTTGAGCAAGCGCACAGCACCTCAGACCAGCTGACTGACCTCCCTGGTTGCTGCCTGGGGTGCAAATGTCCACATAGCACAGAGGAGCATCCGTGTTACACAGGTTAATACACAGTGGTAGGCAGGTTAGTATAACATGCCTGCGGGGCGGCTGGTGGTTGGCCCTGGGATCAGTAACCACTGGAAGTCGTGGCTCTCGACTGGATCCGGTAGTGAAGGTCCCGGGGTTGAAGCAGCTGGCAATAGCAGTGGCCCTGGTGGCCCTAGCAAACTCGGCACAGCTTGCGGACCAGTGTTCTTGGAGGATGAGGCGCTAACGTCCCCCGAGTTTTCAGGGGCCCGAGCTATCAGCACAAGCGTCTCTCAGGTTCTATTCAGATGTAGGCTGCAGATGCCGTCACTGTTACTTTTGTAGATGTGCTGTCCCATTTGGAAGTCAAGGTGGGTGCCGCCTAAGTGGGTCCTGCTGCAAGGAATGTGAGGACATCTTCATCTGCAGGACATCAAAGTTTCCCTTCAAGTTATGATGGGAACCCAGAACAGTGCTATATGGACCTCTCTCTGGGTAGTGTGGAAAGGCCCTTTCTCACTTTTAACATCGCATTTTTCCATCTCACATGCCCGACATCCACGCCTTCTGCTCCACACCAGGGAAACCCATTTTGGGGCATATTGAGAGCCTAACCCTCAAAACTATAGCTAAGAAGATAAGAAAGTAAGGGCATTTGGCTGCACTGAGAAATGCTGAAGACATTTACAAGACAAAAAACAATCCAGTGTAACAGTTTGTCAAAGCCTTCTCTGGGAAACGATAGCACATTTCAACTACTATCAAGCATTAATTCATTAGGAAGTTTAACTAGCAGACAATAAAGCCCCAAACAAATAATGGTTTTAAAGACACATTCAAAGGGAATGGGGAATTCTGTCTGGGAAGGCTGAAGTGGAATGGGATAGAAAATGGTAGAGCGGTGCTCAAACTTTAATGTGCCTATGAATCACCTAGAGATCTCATTATAATGCAGGTTCAGATTCAGCAGGTCTGGGATGGGTCCTGAGATTGTACATTTCTAATGAGCTCTGGCCCAGAGACCACACTCTCAGTAGTGCCATGGGAACCGGCCGTCCAGCTGTCCAGGACTTCTATGCCTGCAGGTATGATGCAAAAAGAAGCTCTTTCAATTTAAAGTTTTTTCTTGGAGTCAATGAAGTCATTGCACACATCTGACTTCCAAAATATCATCCAGAGGGAATGAGCTTCAGATATGCCAATCTCTGAACTCCCATTGCTCCCAACATTTTTAAATAACATCAGAAACACATGATAGGCCAGAATAAACATAAACAGGTCTTGAATGAACATGAAAGGTCAGAAATTCTTTAAATGATAATCAGATTATACCACAGGTTCCCCAAATTTCTCACTTTGGAGGGATCCTTAGTGACTCCATGATTTTCTCAGTGTCCCCAGACCAAACAAAATAACCAACTGTTTTATTTACTAAGTACTTAGCTCCCTGCTTGGTGAGGTATTTTGTTTTTCTGTTTGTTTGTTGTTTGCTTTTGGTCCCAACAACTTACTAGCCATTTGAAAAAAAAAAGTGATACTCATAAACTGAAGGAAAGTATGTTTTTATTTCATCTTTAAATAACCACAAGTCCTTACTACTTAGATGTGTGCATCTCCTGGGCACTGCACAACTTCTCAAACTTTGAAATCGGATTGGACACTGTCACCCTCATCCCCCATTCCACTTTGCTTTTCATGTAGTAATTGTTATTTATCACAGTAACTGTCAAAAACCCAGCTTCGCAAATATATGACACCACTGAGAGGAATGTAGTACAATCTTATTAAAGAAACTGAAAACTCTACTAAGCTAGTCGTTTATATGGTATCCAAGAAATATTGAATATTTCTATACTCTCCTCAAAAACTGAAAAATTTCTGAGGCTCAGTTTAGGAATTGCAGGATCATACCCTTTACAAAGTACTAATCATGACCAAAGGCAAAGTAAGAATTCTACAAGAAGATAGAAATTTTTGCAAGGAATACCAAGGGCAATACAATAAAATTTCCCTTAGCTATTAAAGAGAAATCAATTGTTCTCTGTCTTGTTAGAACAAAAACATATTCTTAAATTAACATTAGGATTCTTAAGACAAAATATTATGGTCTTTTGAAGGAAATTATCTTCCTAATATTTTCTCAATAACAACAAATCACTTTCCCATCAGCAAAAAAGACATTGCATATAAATCATTGTCCTTTTATTTTCTTACATTTACCCTCTATTTTTTTTTTTGACATTCGATTTCAAATTAAACCTAAGGAACAATTTTGAACATTCAAGCTTACAAAAAAAAAAAAAAAGAACCTTGATTGATTCAAAGTTTTACTTTATGTACCTACAATTTCCCAGTAGTCCTATTTCTCAATCAGAATTTGAATAATCTTTACAACCTGTATTCCCCCAAACTCAGATTTAATGACTCAGTAGGTTCAGAAAGAGAAATAACAGCTGCAGCTCATCCCGCGGTGCTATTCAGTAATGACAATGTTATACCACATTAGCAATTGTGACATTAATAAAAAGAAGCCCATAGGATTAACCAAAGACAGCTGACTTTAGTCAAATGTAGGTCAGGCTTTGTTTGCTCAGAAGCTGGTAATAAATTCCCAGGTAAGTGCTCTCGTGTGTCACACATATATGTCAGGAGCATAATTTCAGCCCCACTAAATGATTCACATTTTTAAGTTTCTGTTAGCCATTTTTGAATTATTGTTAAGCATTTAATTTCACTGCCAGGCCTATAGGCTCCTTAAAATTATTAACTTATGTGACATTACAGCATGTTTTTCCTTCAGGTACCACTTAAGAACACCTTAGAGAATTTCATGTTAACCTTCCAGATACTGAAGTACTTACTAGAAGAGGCTCAGGGGTCACCCCTAATTTATAGCATAATTATGGGGAAAATGGTGTTGATGGCTAAGCTAGCCATCTATAATCACAAAGTCCTTATTGTCATAGGAAATGTCATTGCAAGCCTAATGTGAATATTGCATTCTTAATCAAGTCTTGTGGTCAGCTTTATACAAACAAGAAGTGCAGAACTAAACAATCTTAAAATATATTTTAAAAATATAAATACTTTGAAAACCATTTTAGCAGTTGCTCTTTTCCTTTTTTAAAGATTTTATTTACTTATTTGACAAAGAGAGATATAGCCAGCAAGAGAGGGAACACACGCAGGGGGAGTGGGAGAGGAAGAAGCATGCTCCCAGTGGAGCAGGGAGCCTGATGCAGGGCTCGATCCCAGGATCCCTGAGCCGAAGGCAGACACTTAGCAACTGAGCCACCAAGGCGCCCCCCATTATAGCAGTTTCTTAAAAGGTTAGACATATACCTACCATATGATACAGCCATTGCACCCCTAGGTATTTGTCTAAGAAATGGAACCCCATGTCCACAAAAAGAGCTGCACAAAAATATTCATAGCAGCTCTGTTCATAATGGCCCCAAGCTGGAAACAACCCGAACCAGCAGGCAGATGGCAAAAGAAATGGTGGTATATTCATATGCTGGAACACTACTCAACAATAAAAAGGAAAGAACCACAGATCTCTGCAACAATCGTGGACAAATCTCTAAAACACTATGTTAAGTGAAGGTGGCTAAACACAAAACAGAACATGATGCATGATTCCATTTACGTGCAATTCTAGGACAGTCAAACCAATCTATGGTGATAAATCAGAACAGTGGTCATGGGGTAGGGAATGGTGCAGGACTGTCTGGGCGAAGCACAAGAACACTTTGTGAGTAATGCTAAGTTCCATATCTCAGTGGGGTGAGGTGTTATGCACATATACATTTGTCAAATTCATCAAACTGTCATTTAAGATCTGTACATTAGGGACGCCTAGGTGACTCAGTCAGTTAAGTATCTGCCTTCAGCTCAGGTCATGATCCCAGGGAAACTGCTTCTCCCTCTGCAATGGAGTATTACTCAGCCATCAAAAGATTGAAATCTTGTCATTTGCAATGAGGTGGATGGAACTGGAGGGTATTATGCTAAGGGAAACAAATCAATCAGAGAAAGACAAATACCATATGATTTCACTCATATGTGGAATTTAAGAAAAAAACAGATGAACATGGGGGAAGGGAAGGAAAATTTAAAAAGATGAAAACAGAGAGAGAGGCAAATCATAAGAGACTCAACTATTGGGAACAAACTGAGGGTAGCTGAAGGGGAGGTGGGTGGGGGGATGGAGTAAGTGGGTCATGGGCATTAAAGAGGGCATTTGATGTAATGAGTGCTGGGTGTTATATGCAACTGATGAATCACTAAATTCTACCTCTGAAACTAATAATTTTTTAAAAAGACATGTATGAAATATACCTCAATAAATAAAATATATGTGGTATTCAGCAAGCTTTTAATTTTATATTTAATCTTTATTAAATCAAGCACCTTTATTAAATATTTATGTAACTGTAAAATGTGATGAGGTCTTTTAGATATAATCAAAAAGAGATGTTGCCCAAAAGGGTTACTAATCTCATATTACCCAATTAAGGACAAGAAACAGTAGGGTGCCTGCGTGATTCAGTTGGTTAAGCATCTGCCTTAGGCTCAGATCATAATCCCCAGGTCCTGGAATCAAGCCCCATGTGGGGCTCTCTGCTCTGTGGGGAGCCTGCTCTCCCACTCCCTCTGCTCCTCCTACCCCACTTATGCTCCATGCTCTTTCTTTCTCTCTCTTTGTCAAGTAAATAAATAAAATCTTGAAAGAAAGAAAGAAAGAAAGAAAGAAAGAAAGAAAGAAAGAAAGAAAGAAAGAAAGAAAAGGATAAAAACAGCATAGTTAACAAAATAGATAATTTCAACTTATTGACATCTTAATTCCTTCTAATGCAAATGACATAACTTGAGAAATCTGTTTATAAATTTAAAAAATCAGAAAAATATCAACTGGTATAAATGCAATTAAGTGCTTAAAACTAGTTTGTATTAATGTGGAGTAATTGCAAGATGAGCCCAAAATAGTAACTGATACAAAAATTATTTGAATTTCTAATACTATGAAGAGTTCAGTTGATTCTTCCAATACAAGCATTGCCCCTGCCACCATTCTGATTTAGGCCCTCATTTTTGTTTTGTTTTGTGTTTTTAAGTGCAGCAGATTCCTAACTGGCTTTCCTAATTTTGCTGTTATCCTCCTTTGATCCATTTAAAGCCATCATATTAATCCTTCAGCACAGTCTGCCAGAGCATCTCCCACCATACATCACAATTTATGGCCAAGGTCAGCTCCTTAACCCATCATTCAAAAACTGGTGGACTGCCATTGTACCTAATTTCATAGCCACTTTTTTTCCTGTCCTCCCATCAGTCCACAGATCTCTGCACTAAGGAAGCTGGATGATGCTTCCATTTCTGCCACTGGGCCTTTGCTTATGCCACCTGTACATCTGAATTTTATATCATTTTGTCCCCACCTCATCATCCATATTCATACCAGTTTTCAAGACCTACTTTAGCTATCACTTCCTCTTTAAGAAAGTTCCTATTTTCCTCACCCAGAGTAACCTTTCTTTCTTATAAACACTCATCACATTGCATACCCAGTTCTCCTATCATAATCATCACTGTCTGTCTTATACTGTGAAATGGTTTGGACTCCAGCTCCAGAGAGAAACACACAGCTTACAAACTTAGCTTCCCAGCTATCAGAACTTAGGTAGGTTACTTCATCTCTCTGTGCTTCTGTTTATTCACCTATTGAAAAGATAAAATTAAAATAGTAATTTTATATCATTCTTGTGAACAGGAAATTAGATAATGTACATAATAGTGCTTAGTCTGGCACACATTTTAAGTGTTCGGTAACATTTACCTCAAAAGCTGCTGGCTAAAAGAGAATAAATTCTCTAAGCAGATGAACTACATTCAAAGAATTGAACGAACTCGTAAATGGAGAGTTTTGAGGACTATCAAGTTATAACAGAAGGTTGGAGGAAGATGACTTTTACTGTGATTTCCAAAATAGGGCATAAGTTAGGTTTCAAAAACTGCAGAATGGTGATGTTAGTTCTAGGCAGGAAGAGTCTGGTGAGAAGGAAAACAAAAAACAAAAACAAAAAAAGGAGAAGTAGTCCAGGTACCAAACAGAAATGAAAACACATGTCTACACCAAGACTGGTACATGAATATTCAAAACAGCTTCATTCATAATAGCCAAAAACTAGAAACAAATGCCCACCCACAGGGAAATGGATAAACAAAATGTGTTATATCCCTACAACAGAGTATCATTCAGCACTAAAAAGAAACATGCTGCAGAGAGAGCAACAGTGTGGGTGAATCTCAAAACCTTTACATTGAGTAAAAAGCCAAACACAAAAAGTGCATACTGTATAATTCTATTTCTATGAAATTCTAGAAAGTGTAAGTAACCTATCATGACAGAAAGATCAGAGGTTGCCCAAGGACTGGGGATGGAGGGGAGGAGGGACTGCAAAGGGGCTTGAAGGTGGTAGAAATGTTCTGTCTCAGTTCTGGTGGTGGTTTCAAGGGACTATACATAATTCTGTCAAAATTCATTAAATTGCACACTCCAAATGGGTGTAATTTATTTTACATGGATTATACCTCCATCAAACTAATATTTGAAAAAAATAACCAAAAAATAAAAAGGTGTCTTTAAGTCAAAGAGACCCTGGAAGAGAAGTAGGGCTGATTGGGACACAGAACGTTTTCGTTAAAGAAAATGTCATATTTGTCTGGCAGTTTTTGCTTCTTCAGCAAGACTACTGGGTTGCAATATCTGGGGGATAGAGTAGATGCAAAGTGCATGAACCTCAGCAGGATATTTGAAGAGATTTTTCATGATACACTGTTAGATCAAGTAAAATTTTATGGGACAGGTGCAAGGACAATTGAAGAATTGAGTGATGATTCCTGTGTTATCCTAGAAGACTTCCAGGGTCAGATCACATGGTCTATATTTGATCTGTTTACCATTTTTATCAATTATTTGCCTCAACATCTAAGGGCATAGCCATCAACTCCATGTTGACTGAACATTGCTATGTTAAACAAAAGATAAGAATCTAAATTATTTTAACAGGCAAGAGCAGTAGTTTAGATCTGACAAGGTGAAACTTCACAAGGACAGCTATTAAGTAACCGAACTGAGTCTAGAATCTAGCTTTCCAAGTACCAGACAGAAGAACCAGGCCATACCAATGGGACATTAGAAAAAAAGCCTTAGGGGCATGATCAGTAATAAGTTGAGTGTCAGTCAAAATTGAAATGTAACTCTTACAGAAATTAACATGACCTTGGGTGGCATCAAGAGAGATATAAACTTTAATAGAAAGGAGGTGAAAATCTTCTATTTTCCACAATAGGCTTACACTAAAACACTGCATTAGTGAGAAAGCAATAAAGGGCTTTTGAGCCTAGAGAAGAGAGGCCCTGCAGTCCTCAGGGAGAATGGCTACAAAATCTGTCAATTCTTTCCATCAAGAACTGGAGTTACATTTCCCAACATTTAAATCTGGGCTGCTCTGTGACCATGTTGACCAAGAGATTCAAGGGGAAGTGATATTGCGCCAGTTCCAGGCCCAGTCTTAAAGAAGACTGGCAGCTTCCATTTCCTCTCTCTTAGAACCCGGCCACCATATAGTAAGAAATCTTGAGCAGCTTCATGTAGCATAGTTGAGGCACCAAGCCAACAGCCCCAACCAAGCTCCCTGCCAGGGCATGTAAGTGAGCAACTTAGAAGTAGATCTTTGCCTCACTAAGCTACCCCAGCTGATGCTTTTTTTTTTTTTTAAGACTTTTTATTTATTCATTTGACAGAGAGAGAGACAGCCAGCGAGAGAGGGAACACAGGGGGAGTGGGAGAGGAAGAAGCAGGCTCCCAGGGGAGGAGCACGATGTGGGGCTCGATCCCAGGACTCCGGGATCACGCCCTGAGCCGAAGGCAGACGCCTAACGACTGAGCCACCCAGGCGCCCCCCCAGCTGATGCTTTTTCATAAGCAAAAATGATCTTTCCCCCACTGAGTGTTGCCAAATTGTGAAACCGCTAGCAAAAAAACTTATCATTCTGTTGAGTCACTAAGTGTTGGGATGATTTGTTTTACAGCAAACGAAAACTGAAACAGTAGCATCTTCAAATACATGAAGAGCTATCATATGCTTGGCCACATGGGCTAGAATTAGAACCAGTATGCATAACTTGGAGACACTCACTGAGAGGCAGGCTGAAACTTCAAAGGTAAGACTAGACAGAGAAATCCAGAAGAACAGAGTGCCAGAGCTGTGGGACTCATCTGGTGTTAGGACTGACCTTGAGGAAATAAACAAGGAATCAGATTAGAATGCTCCAAGGTGCATGGCTAGTCCAGGCTCAATTTCAGATGGCATCAGTTCCTAAGGGTTCCATCTGCAGTGACAGAGATGGCCATTCCAGTTCCAGGTGGAGGACCATTTGGGTTGAATCCCATTCATCCAATGGCTGGGGATAGACAGGAAAGACTGGAAGGTTGTCAAGATCCCAGTCAAGATTCAAAGTGGGATGTCAATCCCAGGGGGACCACTGAGTGACCACGCCAAACCAGAAAAAATTAAAGGCACAAGGGCTAGGCCAAAGTGGGAGCTTAAATAGTGTAGCTTGGAATGGGGGCACCCCTTAGACATATCAGACATCAAAATTCTTGATCCCATTCTCTGATAGGAGTGCAAATCCTAATGTGTCATCAGGGTAGATTAAGATTAGCTCAGAAATCAGCCAACTAAGGAATTAGCTAAGGAACTGGGATGGCCAGGTAGGCAGAGAGTGGCTCATCAGTGTCCTTAGCTGTGTGGGGCTCAGACAAGAGGTTTCTGAAACAAGCCACAGAAAAATAGGTTTTAGTTTAACACAAGAAAACTTTCTCAGTCAGAGAGGTGTATTCTGATGCTGGCAGAAGCCTGAGTTGTCACCCAGCAGATCTACAGAGAGGATGCATTCATCTGATGAGAATGATATCAGATAACTTTTAAATTCCCTTGCAACTTAAGATTTCCCAACATCAAAAATACACAAGAGAGCAAAGTGCTTGCACAGAGTACATAAGTGCTCAACAAGGGGTGGATGGATGAACAGATAGACACACATATGAATGAACAAATGGATGAATGGAAATGGATGGGTGGAGAGATGACTAACGCAGTCTGACATTTTCAAATACTCAGCACCACCTGTCCACAAACACACACGCTGTAGGAACTAAACTGGACTCAAAAGAGAAGGAATCAAAATGTACTTGTGCCTCAAAGAGTTTGCCAAACACTTATCTTCAAGAATCCAAATATATGCTGCATTCTTCTGCTTAGGAAAGCAATTTCCTAAGAAAATAAGAATTCCATATGAAAATCTCCTCATTTGTTCTGACCGGCTCATTCTGGTGACCCTATCTAACATGAAAGCAGAGAAATCCTGTGCAGCTCTTCTCTGACAGTCAGGAACCCCTGGCTCCAGGGCAAAAGAGAGACTGGAGCCACAGAGACGCACTGACCAGGGTCCGAAAGTTCTAGTGCCATGTGCCCCAGGTGACTTCTCATCTTTCCTTTGTTTTTCTGTGACCCGCATCTATTTGCAACCACTGCTCCTGTCACACACTCCCCAAGATCAATGTTTCTGCAAGCTTCTGACAGATTTTCTACTGCCTCCCTCAATAGCAGGGCTTTTTGTGGCAAAGGTTTTATTTAAATAAATTTGCTAACACCTTCTTGCACAAAGAAAATCATGCTCTCTTATGCAGAGAATGAAGCTCTAAGTTCTAGGGGGTGGTTTATAAGTTTTTTTAACCCCAACCCAGAGTCAGAAAAGCGCTTTGTATCACAACCTAGTACACAGAGCAAGTATAAAACAAGAGTTACTTAACTCTGTGCCATGTGTTCGAATATTTTCTAGTCTGTCTCATTTTTTTAAGCCACCAGTCAGAACTAACTAATCTGATTTGATGACACACTAATGCATGGGGACGGGTGGCCTGAAAAAGCACTACTTAAGGACCAATTATCAATTAGTATTGACAGAGTGTGGCAGTGGACCATGTGCCCCAAAACTGTGTTATTGACATGAGAAGCAAAGCCCGGATCCCCCAAAACCTATAAATAACATAACCATTTTCTAAGAGTGGAATTAATAAGAATTAATACATAATGGATGAGGTTAGCTAAATGTAGAAATTAATTCAAGAAAATGTAGGGCTGCGGGGATTTGAAAGTCCAATCAAGGTGTCCAGGAAGTGTAGTGTGACAGAAATCTTACTGCGTTATACTTTTAATAGGAAAATTTGAGACCACAGTTTTATTTTGCCTTGTCTGAGGAAATCCTGTCAATAGCAGGAACTGACTATATTGGTCTTATAAGTGGGAAGCCAAAATACAAGGACTTTTTAGTAGGTCTCCCACCCAGGGCCCCTGAACACAAATATCCAATCTGCTTAGCTGCTTAGGAACTAGAGGGAAGTGGATGGAGTATCACTCTCATGGCTCAATGACCCCTATCCCCTTTCTCTTCATTTGGACCCACTACACAACTTGTGATTTAAACATTAGTTTCCCAAACATGTTTTCCTAAAGTGGTAAGAACACACTACCCAGCTAATATGAAGATCTCCTCTGTTTGCCAGTTATATTTTTCATTGTAAATTAATAGATCGGGATCTTGATGAATATATATATCAGTCTCGTGGGTTCAGTTATATGATCTTTTCTGTGCTGGATGAAATATCAAGGTCGGGCAAGGCAAAGAACCAGATCTAGCACAGAGCAGCCCTGATGGGATGATAGCATTCAGGAGAGAGCTTGCCTGGGTAGCCAGCCAGTCTCTCTCAAAGAAATCGCTCTCTCCACTCGATCACTCTACTTATTATAAGTTATTCAGAGGTTGATAAATGACAAACCAAATAATAACTAATTGGTTTTGTAGACACAGGCATTGCCTTAGCATTCCTTTAGCCAGCTGGAGCAAAGGAATATTATTGAAACCCTGTCAAATTTGCTTTCCCACACCAGGGCTGTGTGTGGTCCAAATTTCCACAGACTAATGTTAATATTTTTAAGAGAAGACTAAACAATTTGTGTCATGGATTCTTATGCCTTCATATTTAAAATCATCTGCTGGGTCTGGATTTTCTATGCTCCTCCATGTCATGCATTCATTCCACACACATTTTGTGAACACCCAGGTTCACAGGTCATAAAAGGGATAAGGGCTCGACCCTCGAGGAAGTCAAACACTGGAACAGAAGAAGAATGATAAATCAGTGTGAGAAATAATGTTATATGCACTACGGAGTCATGGCATCATGTAGGAGCAACTCAAGAGAGGAAAGGGAAAGATTTCACAGGGAGATATTTCAGGTGAATCATGAGGGAGAATTGGAGATAAAGAGGCAGACCAATTGAGAGTCTCAGAAGAGAGAACATGCACAGGAGTTTGGACTGCTTGATTATTACGGCTCCCATGAGTTTAAAGAGGACATTTCTGCTGTTGTGGATTTGCTTTATTTTTAAGGAGAAAGTATAACCGTCAGACTTTCACTTTCTAAACGACTCTGGCAGAAATCAAGTGTGGGCTGGAATAGTAGACACAAAGTCCAACAAGCTTGCTTAGTATCTCCAACACTAGATTTTCAGGGGGGTATTTGGAAACTAACCCATACACACAAGACTATTAGACTAGTTTTGTTTTATTTTCTTACAGAAATGGAATTAAAGTTAATGTGAACTCTTACCACAAGAAATACAGTTTTCATGATGATCTGTATTGTTTTCCTTCTTTTTCAAAAGCCATCCAAAACGATAGGAGAATCTTTTTAGTAGGAAAGCATTACCACCTTTAGCTAATTTTTCAAACGCATTGTCTCTTTTTATATAATCTTAAAAGGTATGAGGTGTGAAAGGACACTCACTAGAAGTGCCAATGCCTGGCAACTTTCTGCTGTTTCATACATTATCATGCTTAGGAGGACCAGTCTCTACAGATGTCCAGTTCCCTTTTCTGGATGAGTGAGAGTTTAGAGTGCCAAGGACCCAGCCAACAGGGATAGGGGATGCCAGCTGCCCATAGCTAGCATCAGGTACCAGTGATGAACAACAGAGATGTCAGGAAGGGCTGTGTATAGAACTGGGATGGCTGTCAAGTCCAAAACACACGCCAGAGAAGAAGGGTCCAGGTATTCAGACAATAGGATGGAGGCAGGTAGGATGGTTCAAAGCCAACACTGTGAGGAAAGATCCGGAGTGAGTCCGGCACCAATCAACGAACAGTGGCAGCGACTCCTTCTCCTAGTTTTTCTCAGATATAGTTCATATACATCACTGTATAAGCTTAAGGTGTACAGCTCAATGATTTCATTAACACATATTATAAAATGATTACCATGATAAGTTTAGTTAGTCTCCATCATTTCATGTAGATGGAAAACAAAAATGGAAAAAAAATTCATTGTGATAAGAATTCTTAGTATTTACTCTCTTAACAACTTTTATATAGATATGAAAATGGATATCTATCTATATGTATATCTATATACAGATACAGATATAAACATAGATATAGATATAGATATAGATATAGATATAGATATAGATATAGATATAATACAGCAGTGTTAACTATAGTCATCCCACTATATATTGCATCCCTAGAACGAACTTACCTCATAACTGGTCTTTTGTACCTTTTGATCACATTTCAGTGGTAATTATGGGATGAAGTGGCTAAAGACATATCCGGAAAGGGGAGTGAGTGCATTGAAATTATTTTCTTCCCTCTTAGTTAAAAAGGACTAGTGGTTCTGCCAAATGCAGGTACTGAACATTACTTTATAAACTCTTATATGGTATCAGAAATAAGCATAGCCAAGCAAATTTTTTTCTAAAGTCAAAGTTTGAAAGGACCTGTGGGCAAGGAAAAATCATATTTTTCCTAATATAAGGGCAGAGGGAGAGGAAGAGAGAATATTAAGCAGACTCCATGCTCAGCGCAGAGCGCAGAGCCCAAAGCCCAATGCAGGGCTCAAGCTCATGACCTTGAGATCACGACCAAGGGTCGGACGCTTAACTGACTGCACCAGCCAAGCACCCCGAATTTCTTGTAATTTTTCATGAGTCACTGATCCATATAAAAACAAACTGAGCAAAATAATGTCAATTTTGTTATGCTGTTAGAACATGCTCAGATTGCCAATTTTTGTTTAAGCTAACATCTGTTTGTTTACGTGTTTATGTTTGCCTCATTACGAGAAGAACCAGAAGGTGACTTGTCCAGGGGAGCAAATGCAAACTGTTGACACACCATCTTCCTGAACTACAGAGTTAAGTAGTATTGCCACATTTAAAACACATTTAAATAAAAATATTTATAGTTAAAAATAAATATATTTACATAAAATATATTTTAAATGTATTTTAAAATAATAAGAAGGCAGCCACCTAATGTAATGCTTTTGTAGACACCACATGTAACTTCATGATGTATTATCTTTCCACTTATACATTCAGAATGAAAATTATATAGCGTAGAAGGTTGAAGTTGGAGGATTTCATTTATGTACTTAAAAGCCAGAAAAATCAATACAAACAAAAGACCTCTCCAGAAGTTCCCTGATGACTACTTTACATAAGAGTAAACTCAGGAAATATAAATTACATCATTGTTTTCCAGGAGTTTTAAATAAAAAAGATGCTGCTAATAAGTATCATAAGTAGTTTTCCGTTTCAGTTCCGTGTTGTTCCTTCTGTGCTGTATTTCCTATTATTCCGTGCATATGTCACCACTCAACCACTGAGCAATTGAGCATGCACTGGGAGCAGGACAGAACTACAGCCAGTTTAGGCTTCTGTAACTGAGGGCGCAACACTGCTCTCTCCAGTGTCACTCACAGAAGGGGCTTAAAGTGGTCTACAGATTCAAAATAATGATGCAAAGAAATGGGTGAGCTTTTGAAAACACAGCAATAAGAAGGTAGTTATTTGTACTGTGCATATTCTCATATATGAGGCTATTTGAAAACCTACAAACATTACATTTTGTTCAAGATTTTTTTGATTTTTTTAAAGATTTTTTAATGATTCAAAAGAGAGCACACGCAGGGGGAGCGGCAGGCAGAGGAAGAAGCAGGCTCCCTGCCGAGCAAGGTGCCCACTAGTGGGACTCAGTCCCAGGATCCTGGGATCATGACCTGAGCCTGAGCTGAAGGCAGATGCTTAACTGACTGAGCCACCCAGGCACCCCTTTATTGCTGTTTTAATATAAACACACCTCTCTATTTTTAGTTCATCAAAAGAGTATGGAAATTGAGATTTCATTTTTAAGTGCTGCTGCTATTATAATATTGCAATGAGTATTTTTACCTGTATGGCTTACATGAGAAGAAAATGCTTACAAATACTTCCCCTACACCAAGACTTTTAAAAACTGCTTGAGATCACTGTAACCAGATTAGTGAGGTCATGTCAGTTAATTATCACAAGGTTGAGGAGCAGAGGTATGTTCTTTAAAATAAAAAAAGATCTATTCTGTAGCACAAAATATGTAGTAAATTTAAGAAACATTAATAAGTGTTAGAGTTTCAAGTCACCAGTCCTTGTATCTATTAAAGAAAAACTCTCCAGATAACAGGAAACATTTTGCCATTCTTAGTAAACCTATGTTGGACAAAAGCTCAGCTTTATTATGACAAGATAAAGAAGAATCATTAAATTAACTTAAATATTATGATAAATGACATATAAATATTTTCTACCATTTCTTATCCTTTCTCAATAAAGGCCAATAGCTTAAATCAGTGTTTTGAATTTTCTAAAGTCCTTGTATTAATGGTTTCTTTACTTAAAACTTTTACTAAGTGACATTGAAATTATTGCAACTCTAATTTTAACCCAAGCAGAATGAAAGAATCTAGGACTTATAATGATTTATTTCTGCATTAGCAAATTTTTTTCATTAGTCATAAAAATTCAATTGAAAGGGGCATAGTAAAGCAGCCATTCTTATCTTTTTTTGATGAGTGAATAAATTTGTATAACCTTTTGAAAAGGCAATTTGAATACACCAAGAGCCTTATATTAGTTATCTCTGGTTACATAAAAAATTACCCAAAAAACAACAGACATTTTTATCTTACAGATTCCGTGGGTTAGGAATTCAGGAGTAGCTTATCTTGGTAGCTCCAGCTGGGTCTTTCATGAGGTTGAAGTCAATATGTTGGCTAGGGCTGCATTCATGTGCAGGCTTGTCCAGGGCTACAGGGCGCGTTTGCAAAATGACTCCGTTGCCTGCTGTGGAGCAAAGGGCCTGGAGCAGCCTGTTAGCGGACCTCTCCACAGAGTTGCTTGACGACCATCCTCACAACATGTCGGCTGGCTTCCCCAGGGGCAAGTGTGCCAAGAGAAAGCAAGGAGGAAGTCACTGGCCTGTTGCGACCTAGTCTCCAAAGTCATACCCATCACTTCTGCCATAGTCTATTCATTAGAAGTGAGTCACTAAGTTCATCTCATACTCAAGAGGAGGAGAATTAAGAGCCATCTCTTGAAGAAATGAGTAATCAAAGAAATTTTGGGCATATTTTTAAACCACAACAAGCTCTAAAGTATTTTGGAAATTTATCACACACACACACACACACACACACACACACACACACACACACACTTTTATGCTACTGTTCGTTCCAGTGGTATTTACAAACAGAATTATAAAAACCTGCCATATCCAATGGCCAGGAAAATGGTGAGTAAAGAAGGATACATACATGTTACATAGCAACTTCAAATGATGTTTTCTAAGAATATTTAGTAGCATATGCAAGGGCTTCTTAAATTATAACATTAAATGGGAAAAGCATTATGTGAAAAATATAAATAGAAAAATATTTAAAAGAAATAAATCAAAATGTTAAAACCAGTTGCCTTTGGGTGTTAGAGTTGAATGTTAGTATTCTCTTCTCTCTAATTTTCAGTATTTCCACATAACGAACCATCCAGTTTCCTTTGTTCCCGGCTTACAGTGTACTCACGTGCAGTCTGTATACAATGTTCTTTTAAAACGTACTAGTAGGTTTATTAAACAATTTCCTAACTTTCAACAGGAGAATTTTTCCGTCCTTTTGAAATTATCAAATTAGTGATTTTTTTTCATTATAATATCTCAGGCTGAAAGACACAGCAAAATAGACATTCCTGTTCATTGCTGATAGTGGGGAGAATGCCTACATTCCCCTCCACAAGGGATCTCATTATGTTCAGGTGAGGCTTGGAGCAGCGTTGGGACAAGACCAGACATGTGCAATGAAGAGCATTTGGAGTCCAGGCCTCAGTACAAGCCAGGTGGATAGCTGACCCCACAACTTCCCACAGGTTGGAAGCAGGCCTCTGTACCAACACAGCTCATATGAACTCACATTGTAACTCATAACTAGCCTTCTCTTAGCCACTCACCTGAGGATTTTCCACAACACAGTTCTGCAAGGGGCCTCTCTTATGAATGGGATTCAGGTCAGACCCACCCTCCCTTCTTCTGTTCCTTCCACTCGGCCTCCACCCAGCCCATTTCATCCATGTTCCCATTACAGACAAGTGTAACAGATACTCTATGCACTCCACCAAGATCCCCTGGAATCCTCCTTACCACTCTGAGCATTCATCCCCCACCCTCTGGGTGCTTTCCCAAAAGGTGGTGCCTGCACCTCTCTTCAGTGATTTCTTTTGAGCTATTGGACTGCTCTGTCTGCCAACATAGACAGCTGAAAATGCTCGGGAGTTCATATCTGATCCACTCGTACCAAATGCTTGCTCCCGTCACACATGTGCACACACACATACACACACAGAGCAGTCCTTAGCCAATGTCTTATGGAAGTAGGAATATGGATGCCCGGCTCCCTTGTCACAAGCCAGGACAACCTTGAGGTATAATTTATGTTTAGAGCTTCTCTGGGGATCAGCCTGAGGCTGGAATTTCATCTGAAATATCACTGAATTGGTGTCTTTCCTTCCCTACCTTACTTCCCCACACTCTTTCCAGTTCTCCTGGGAGCTCTTTCTTAATAAACGCTTTGCATAAATTCCTTTTCTCAGGGTCAGCTTGTGGAGAACTGATGAAAAACCCAAAGGCTAAATGGGATTTAAGTGCCTGGAGACCAGGAATGTTAAGGTCCTTCAATGTAAAGAACATCCAACACAACAAAGAATTGTTTTGCCCAAAATGGCCCTAGCACCCTCGCCAAGAAATTGTGGGGGAGAGGGGGAGAAAGAGAGAGAGAGAACTCAATTCAGACCAAATCCAGACCAAGTCCAACCTTTAGATTTGGTTCAGGAGGAGGGGTCAATTGATGATATTGAAAAACAGTAGCCATTGGAAGGTAGGGAGAAAACCAGAAGTGGGAAACCAAGAAAGCTAAGCATTACAAAAAGAAGGGGGTATCAGCAGAGTTGGGTGCCACTGAGGTCACACAAGGCAAGAATGGAGAAATGGCCACTGAGTTTGCTCCATGGAAGTCACGGGGGCTCCTGACAAGTGTAATGTCTAAGGGGGGCTGTAAGGGTGGGGTCCAAGTAAGGAATGAGTAGCACAAAGGAAGAGGAGAAAGCTGACATGTTTGGCCATGAATAGGTGCAGAATAATAGAAGAGTGATTTGAAAGGAATTTGGGACAAGGGGAATCTTTGTAAGAACATGTTTATATAGTGACAGGAAAGATTCAATAGAGAAGGAACAAGAGATGGTGCATGAGAGAAAGGAGAAAACTGAAAGAACAGAGTGTGAGCAAGCAAGAAGGGACGGGATAGAGATCTCCCAAAATGTATTTATCCTTCCCCAAAGGCCCCAGTTCTTAAATCCTAATGCTTGTTGTTCTGCCCAGCAGCCCACATGCATTAATTTTTTGTAATGATTCACCCTTCTCAAACAATAGAGTGAAAGACTTCCTGCAAAAGCTCACATAAAAACCATAATAAAGGAACGCCTGGGTGGCTCAGTCAGTTAAGCATCTGCCTTTGGCTCAGGTCATGATCCCAGGGTCCTCAGATGGAGTCCTGCATAAGGCTCCCTGCTTCTCCTTCAGCCTGCCGCTCCCCCTGTTTGTGCTCTCTCTGCTTGTCTATCTGTCTGTCTCTCTCGCTCTGACAAATTATATATATATATATATAATAATAATAACATAATAAACCTCCTCTCATTTATTTGGTTCTCATGCCATATGTAGTCAAATAATGGTCAGGGCAGGTAAGGAAAGAAATTTGATTTGTGAAAGGCAAAACTCCTCCTCCCTTGCTTCCTATGGACTTCTGTGACCTCTGTGGAAGTACGCTGCTCAAATCTTTCAAGAGAGAACTTGCTGCAAGGAATGTGGTTAGTTGACTACCTTCAGGTATTACATCTTTGAGATCCATCCCAGCATTCACACTGAGGCCAGGCTCTTCCCACGTTGTTCCCCGCCAATGAGTGAGCACCACAGGGTGATTAGGGCCAGGGCTTCCTGGCCAACATAAGACTCCTCTCACTGGCAATCTTTACTCTGAAGTTGCCCACCAGCCTGATCTAGACTCTCAGAGCTGTATTGCAATCTCAGTTTCTTTCTCTAGATCCTCCTTCCTCTACCCTCTCCTTCCCCAGGTGTCACACGTGCAGCATGGTCTGAAGATTCTAACTGGCCCTGTGACCTCTGTCCTTTCTTTTCCACAGATATTTCCTGCACCAAACCTCTTGTATTTCTCATTCTGTCTTGGTGTCTGCTTCCTGCAGGGCCCACACTGACACCTATTCCTCTTCCTTTGGATATCCAATACATGCCCCAAGATTAGGACTGTGTTTAGCTCACCATTTTGATGATTTTTCATATGTTGCATTTCAATCAAAGACTTGACATCTGTGGAAATATTAAATCAAATTTTTGTGCTTTCAAGAAGTAGATGATTAATAAATTGTTGTCGTTATTGAGAGCTATGCTAGTTTTATAAATGATTATTATGACCTCCAAAGGATCTGGCACCAACTCATATTTGTCTGTTCCCTATTGAGTAAGCATAGTTCAATAGATTGTTATTCTTGTTTGCTCTTTTCCAACAAAGAAATCACAGTGTTCAGTTGCCAAATGAATAGACTGGAATAATGTCATGATACAAATAGAGCAAAGAATGCCACCCAGGCGTTCTATACCCATAGGGTTCTTGGCTACAAGCAAAAACTAACTTAAGCAATAGGGAATTTTTCAATTTGATATAGGGTAGTGGGAAGGAGATTGACAGGTTACCAGCGACCAGGGCACCAGGCTTCGGAATGGATTGAAAGAACCAAGGGAGCTCTGAGGGTCAAGATGCTGGAAATAATACTCAGCAATCATCGCATGGTGGAAAATTCGAGACAGTATTCTGCTAGCATTTTGGCCATTGCTGCAACAAGTCACCTGCAACCACCTCTGATACCCATGTGTCCAGCTGGTTGAGCTCAAGTCAAACAGCTGCCATGTGGCTGCACCAGGGAAAGGGAGAGAAAAGATCCAGGAAGTTCACCTTGCCAAAGGGAGAGACAGACACTATTTCTACCAGGGCTATGAACAAAGGGGAGAAGAAATTCCTTCGGAGGAAATTAAGGTGGTATTATGAATGTGCTAAGTGCAGGGAACACAAAAATTAAAAAGACAAATTCCAGCACACAGGCCTAGATCCCAAGCCAGCCCTTTTCCATCATCTGAAGGCATGGGAAGTTTATTCAAAGAAAATATTGGAGCAGTGGTTCTCAACTTTGGCTGATGGAAGAATCATCTGGGGAGCTTTTACGAATCCTAATGCTCAGGTCAAAACCCAAACCAATTAAATAAGAGTTTTGGGGGTGGGACCCAGGCATCAGTACCTTGTAAAGCTCCCCAGACAATTCTAACGTGCAGCCAAGGTTGAGGACAACCCTATTAGTAGAAAGCCCAATACACAAAACAGACAACGCAGCCCTGCTCCAGTTGGGCGGGGAGATTGGCACTGCTCCCATCCCGCGGTCCCTGAGGCACCTCTGAGGAAAACTTCTACACTAGCACTTAAGATGGGTTGTAATTGTACATTTGTTGACTCTCCTATTTTCCCACACCCAAATCCACTCTGTCAGTTTGGCTCAAGCTTCAAGAGATCATCAGAATCGGACTACCTCCCCTGCTGCCACTCTGGCCCACGCCAGCATCCTCTCCTGCCTGGATGCCATGATAGCTTCCTAACGGGTCTCCCTGCTTCTGCCCTTGCCCCCTCCCCGCCCCCACCGTTTGCTCTCAACACAGCAATACGTGTGATGCTTGTATCAGATAAACCAGAGCGTGGCCCTCCTCTGCCCAAAACCCTGAGATGGCTCCCATTTTGCTCAGAGTAAAGGCCAAAACCTCTAAGCCTCTACCCCAGGGGCCAGCACATTTTTTAGTAAGTATTTCAGGCTGTGTAGGACATATGGTCTCTGTCACAACTACTCAACTCTGCCGTGGTAGCCAGAAAGCAGCCCTAGATGATGTGTAAACGAACAAGCATGGCCGTGGGCCAAGAAGATGAGGTGCAAAAACAAGCCGAGGGGCTGGATTCAGTCCGCAGGCTGCTATGTTCCAAACCCTGCTGTAGAAATCAGACCCCCAAAGCAGTTTCAGCCTGATACCCTCCTGTCTTCCCCTCGATCTCTCCTTTCCAGGCACGCTGGCTCCCTGGAGCTTCTGGCATGCTCCAGGCACTCTTCTGCCTTAGAGGGTGGGTTCTATGTTCCCTCTGCCCTCAAAGCTTTTCCTTTGGCTACCCGTCACCTTGTTCAAGCCTTTGTACAAATCTTACCTTCTCAATAAGGCCCATCGGGACACCCTATTTAATAGAGCACTTGCCTCCCCACCTCCACCCCCATGGCACCCTACATCACACTTACTCTTTCCCTCTCTAATTTCCTTCTCTGATTTTCTTTCCGTAGCACCTTTCACTCTACAGTATACTTTGCAATTTGTTAATTAAGCCATTTACTGTCTATCCAGAATGTAGACTGCACAAGTGCAGAGCATCTGTCAGAGTTTGATCAGAGCAGCAGAACCGCTATGAGAAATAGAGAATGGGATTCATTCTAGGAATATCAGTCGGCAGTTGTGAGAGCAGGTGGGGCAAGCAGTGCAGGCTACTGCCTCTACATCTGGTTGGAGCCTGAAGTCACCATGAGTCAATGATTCAGGAAGGAATCCTGGATGTACATGAGAGCAGGGACAACGCGGAATTCACAAGGACAAATACAAACTGGAACCTGCATCTGTCACTCACTGACTCAAACTTAGTGCTGTGCAAATCTGCAGGACAAATGGGCCCGTTTGCAAGAAGCAGAACCATGCTGGCCTCGGGCCACAGAGAAGCAAGAGGAGGAGACCCAGCAGGACCCAAAGATCACCCATTAGCATGCTAGGAAGGCAATCCAGCAGATCAGCTCCAACACGCGTCAGCTACAGTGGTGCCTGGTGCCCTGCACTGACCTTCGGAGGCTAATGGCTGCAGCTTTGCTCCTGCCCTTCAGGTCTTATGCAGATTTCTCCTATGGCCATCTCTAACCCAGAAGCTTATAGAGAAGAAATTCTGGGAAATGTAGTTCCAGCTTAAATAGGTTGGCACATTATAAGGCCACCACAGGCAAGAATAATATTGTCTGTTTTACAGATGAATCAGAATCCCAAGAACTTAAAACAGTGCCTGACACATTGTAGGTGCTTAAAAACAGTTGTTGGATGAATGAAGGATACTTTGATGGATATTTGATTCGTGCCAGCTCCTCTACCAGTATGTCAGTTCATGACAGCAGAGAGCATATGTTTTATGCCCACCATTGTATCATCAGCACCTAGCACACACATTCACTCTCTGTGCAGGCTCTTGTTCTAAGAAACACTTCCCAGTAGCCAAAAATAGATAATCCCAAAGGGTAGCCAACACAGCAACATTTATAAAGTCTTTTCTCCAAACTCCAAGGTCACCTCAAAGCTTTTGCATCCCTCCCTCGGCTCACAACGCACCCCCCCAAATTACTCCCTCACCACTCTTCACTACACCCACTTCACCTTCTTAACTGATCCTTCTCTCCCTTACCTTTCTATGAAAATCTCCTTATCCCCTACACCCCACCCACTACCAAGCACCCTAATGCACATCAGAAGACCTCAGTCAATAGTCATCCTTTCTGATGGCTGAATAATATTCCATTGTATATATGGACCACATCTTCTTTATCCATTCATCTGTTGAAGGGCATCTTGGCTCCTTCCACAGTTTGGCTATTGTGGACATTGCTGCTATGAACATTGGGATTCATGTGCCCCTTGTTTTCACTACATCTGTATTTTTGGGGTAAATACCTAGTAGAGGGGAGGGGGTAACAGGGTGATGGGTATTAAGGAGGGCACACGTTGTGATGAGTACTGGGTGTTATACATAACTAATGAATCATTGAACACTACATCAAAAACTAATGATGTACTATACAGTGGTTAATTGAAAATAATAAAAAAAACAAATAATTAAATTAAAAAAAAAGACCACAGTGAGCTGGCAGATTCAATCTTCCTTAGATTACATATGTGTGTGAGTGTATATGTATGTGTCTATATACATATATATGTATATAATTGTAATATATTCATTATATATTAATATATATTAAATATCTTTTATTTTTCCCTCTTACTGAATAAATGAACAAAGAAACAAACAAAACAAATGAATGAATGAATTTGAAAACCAGTGGCCTAAACTACTGTTCTTCCTTTTAGCAGCCCTGCAATTACAGGAGCTCTTTACTGACAATAGGATGGGGAACACATGACAAATTAAGTCCTTTGGATATTTTCATAACAACAATAAAAATAGAAGATTATTGAGAAAATTACACAGATGCTAAGAGATATGAATTTGTCATTTAAAATATTTTTAAAAGATGATTTTCTTTCATGCCTTTATGCTTATGTTATCTATTAAGTAATAATAAAGTCAAAATTATTGGCTTCATAAAGGCACTGACAATAAAGAAATAGGTAATATAAAAATAGTTTATTTTGCTTTGAAACACTATATATGTGTAAATATATACATATATACAAACATACATGCAAGATATAGATATAGATATATAGAGAGAGATAGATATATAATGTTTATATTCAGGAAAAGGGGTCTAAAATTTACCCCTGATAACTCACAAAGTGGATAATCCTCAGGCAAAAATAATCCAGCTTTAGCCTTCTTCAAACAGAGAATTAAATGTTCTCTGGGTATAATAGACAATAGAGGACAAAGAATAGGGCTGTACATCTCTGGCACATTTCAAGCAGAGCAAAGAAATTCCCAGGAAATCCCCAACCCACTGCCACATTTATTCTGAGCCAAGGTCAAAGCAGGAGGGAGGTGAATCGTGCACCCTTAATACCTCCTGAAGCTTCGTTCCTAGAGGAAAGATAAAGACTTTCCCCGGACTTCACCCCCAAATCAGGGAACAACTTCATATTATCTAAAAGATGATCCAATATGTACGAATAATGATACAGCCAAGGGTAAAAATCCTTCAGCCACTGGGATTTGTGATCAATTGATTCTGGAATCAGTCATCTCCAGAATAAACTTCCCTGTCTCCCCTGGGACAGACTATGCAAATGGTCCTCACTAGTTTGTCCCTCACTTTGGAGTGGCTAGAATCAGACAACTTTGGTGTTTGTAACACAAACCACTATGAATTGGTGGAAGAAGTCCCCACAATCTCAGAGTAGACTGTTTGTACCTGAGGAAACAACACTGCTCAGCAGTGAGTGAGCTACTGATACAGAGACCTGTAAAGGCCAACTTGGTGACTCATTGTTGAGTGGTCATCTTAAAAGAATCATAATTATGAATCAATTTGCAATCAATTCTCTATAAATGAAAGTTCTGACTCACTTAGTTCAATGAATCATAGAAATCCAGAGGAACAAAGTGAAAAATTAAGAAAGGGTGAATCACTAATATAAAGAGAGGTGAGGGAAGAATGTGGTATGATTGAGTCAAATTTCATGGCTGACAGTGAGAAACCAGGGAAGATAAAACATGCACCCATTATTGACAGGGGAGCAGTGGTTTTGTTTGTTTGTTTGTTTTCATGTCTGATCTTATTTATTTTTAACTCTTTAGAAAATCTCATTTTTTAAAAAGATTTTATTTATTTATTTGACAGAGATAGAGACAGCCAGCGAGAGAGGGAGCACAAGCAGGGGGAGTGGGAGAGGAAGAAGCAGGCTCCCAGTGGAGGAGCCCAATGTGGGGCTCGATCCCAGAACTCCGGGATCACGCCCTGAGCCGAAGGCAGACGCTTAACGACTGAGCCACCCAGGCGCCCCAGAAAATCTCATTTTTGACTGGCCTCAGACTTAGAGGTAGAAGCTCCCAGGGAAGACAGCCTCTGTCTCTCGGCGATCTGTTCCTGGCGTTTTTCTTCGGTCTCCTTCATTCTCTTGTCCAGAAGTTTAGCCAATTCTGCAGCCTCTCCCTTAATTTTCTTAGGACACTGTTTGTTCAGAGCAGTACACTGACATTTCTGTTGGAGGAAACGTGAAGATGCTGGATCTTGGGCGCTTTGGTTCTAGGTTTCTTACCTTCTTTATTTAGGGGCTTTCTCACAGCATAGGGGCGGACATCATCTTCTTTAGAGAGACTGGAAAGTTTGTGGGTTCTGCTAGCTCTTTTGGACCCCAGGCGACGAGGCACAGGGGTATCAATAAGTCCAGGAATGTCTTTCTCCCCCTGTTTTTACAATGACCAAGTTGAGAACACTGAGAGGGGCATCCACAATGCAGCCCCGAGCTGACTGGCGCTTTCTCTCCAGTCCTCCTTGGTCCGGAGCAGGAATGCCCCTCACTCAGCAGCGGCAGGCACGGCCACGGGTCAGGACAGCCTGCTTCATGGGGAAGCCTGGTCGGTTGTCGCCACCACGGATTCAGACCATGTAACCCTTCCGTTCTTCACCCACAGCAGCGGCAGCAGCTTCTGTGGCCATAGGCTTCTCATAAAAGGTATGAAGTTAGCATTCATCGTCCACTTCAGTGAGTTCCTGGCAGCCAGGAGCTGGGAAAGAGATGTTCAGCTTCAGCCCGAAGCAGCCTAACGCCTCCTCGGAGCCACAAGAAAGAGCAGGAGCATTGTTTCTAAATGGCAAGAGGTACCTGAGAGCGCTCCGAGAGTGTTCAACACTTCCTAAATGCATGACCTAGGTTATTCACTCAGACAATGTGACCAAGCCCCTTTGAGCTTATAATAATAATAATAATCACTTGGAAATAATGAACTTGACTTTCACTTTGAAATAACAAGGCATAAAAGGAACAGAAAGTTCCACTACTTACCCTCCTGCATTTTCTGCTTTACGCAGGGGAAGGAGGAAATGACTCAGCTTCCTCCAATTTCTGGCCATCTCCATTTCTCCAACTTACTTCTACATACATGGTAAAAATCCTATACTCATTCAGCAAATACTTACAGAGCATGTACTATGTATCAAATACTTTGGACAAACATACATAACCTATCCTGCCAAATTTATTATTAAATGCATTTTTTTCCAATTGCGTTTCTGACATTTTTGTTTGGTTTAGAACTATATATGCAACAATTCTTTAAATTTAACTTATGGATGTCTTGTGTTTAGAGCAAACCATTTTGTACAATAATTTTCCCATTCTTGAGTTTTCTGTCTTCAGGTCGAGTTCAACTTTGAGTCATTTTTTAGGGAACTTTCTTTAGTAGCTACTTAAATTACCCTTTCAGAAGTATATATATAGAGAGAGAGAGAGTTCCATTTCCATTTCATATATATATGTGTGTGTGGATAAAATTCTTGTACCATTCTTGTACCAAATTTTTGCCCATATATTCCTGTAATCTATGCTTTTCTAAACTTTAATACTATAGAGAGTATATCGGAGGGAAATAGGATTCGCCCCCTTTGCAGGCCACCTGATTTTCTCCCCAGATGCTTTGGAAGAATTTAAAATTTTTAAAAACTACCAGGATGTGTCTAGATACATTTTCATTAATACAGACAGATGCTGCATGAGTGATTTCTACATACATAAACAGGGCTCCCAGAGATCAGGCAAGTTTTCTTTTATCATCTATCTGAATGTCACTCTCACCCTTTTGCTCTGATCTCCTTCTTAGAAGCCTCAATTATCTCTGTTTAATCACAACCTTCTGATTTTAAGCTATTCATTTTTTCATTAAACTCTTTGTCCTTTTTCTCTCCATCCTGAAAAGTGGGTTCTCCATTTTTTTCCCCATTATTGGCTCTTCTAGGTTTTCCCTATTTATTCAGCCCAGAGGAAGGTAAGGCTTCCTCTGGCCTAGTGTTTCTCCCACCAACTGAAAGGATGGGTTTACTTATTTCTCCGGACTGTCCTTGGAATTCTTCTGTCAGATTATGATGCAGAGGGCCGGTTGATGTCAATGTCTATTTCCTATATAGCCTCAAGTAAATGGTATGCAGTGGGAGCCAAGGGCATTCCCAGCAGAGAAATGTCTCCACACAGCTTCTTCCCATCACTGGTGAAGCAGCAGAACCCCCAGTGCTCTCCTTATGGCTTGCTGTTTGCCAGGCGTCTATGCCAGGTAACAGCTGTGCCTCTGTCCACTCCCGTCTTCATCCTGCTGCCAGCCAAATCAGGCACAAGCCACCCTGCTGGATGCATTCCCTGTGGCTGCTGTGTGAAACCAGCTGCCTCCCACTGCTGGTAATTCTAGTTCTCTGGGCTGGTGGAGTGGAATAGAAACCCAAAATTGTGCTCTATAGGACCCCAAGACCAGCGCTGCACATTTCCACCCTGTACAGCTCCCCCTGTCATGCTGTCCCGCTCAGAATAATGACAGCACTCACAAACCCTGGAGAGTCCCTCTGCCATTAACTGATGCCGAATTGAGCTACAAAATAAAACTCACCATGTGCATTTTAAACCCTGTATCCAGTTCAACAACATACCACATATTATCACCTAGAAATCATAACATTGCTGCACTATTTTGCAATAGTGTTGGTTCTTCTCTTGGTACATTTGAATATTCTCCCCTCAGAACACATGACAAAGCTGGAGAGTTATCCTCTCTCCTTCTTTGCCAAAACTATCTTCTTACACTTCTCCTAGTCCTAAACCTAACTGAGGTGTCCTAGGTCAGCAGTCCATAGCAGGCTGCTGTAAGAGACACGCAGAGGCACAGATTGTCTGACCTTGCACGTACAAACACAGACAACCCTTTGTAATAACGCTCTCCCTTCAGATTGGCAAGGTGCTTGCACCTAGACTATTTCCCTTACCCTTCACAAGATCTATACAAGAGAGAAAACATGAATACCTCGGTCTCACAGATCACAGGAATGTGCTCAGCAACTTTTACAGCTCTGCCCCACCAAACCTTTGCCCTGCACATCCTCTGATAAGTCCCCATTACTTCAGTCTCCCCAGACTCTGGCAATTTCTCCAGGCGGCCTTCCAAATTTGCCTGCTCGGCTTGCAGGTTCTCTGTTGCTGATCCTTCACTTTGGGTCACTGAACAAGAAGTGGGCATTTCAGACATCCCTTTGCTCCCCGCCCTGCCCTCCCGTAGCCTGGAGCCCTGGTTCCAGTCACACTTTGCTCCATACCCTCAGCTGTGAGCCAGTCCCACTCATTCCCACACTGAGTCTAGAAACTCGGTCTGGGCTGAGCCCTGGACTCCCCAGTTACCTAGGAGAGGAAGACAAATATAGATGTGTAAATTAGGCCCCAGAGGAGGCAGAATATACTGTGAATACACGATCTGTGAAGCCAGGAAGCCCAAGTTAAAAATGCAATCAAGTCATCTACTAAGAGTGTGACCCTGGACAAGTATCTTAACCTTTTAAAGTCTCTATTTCTCAACTCTTAAAAAGATATGATGATAATACATCCCCTTCCCAAAGATTTTTTTGCAAATATCAAATGAGATCGGTTTAAGTTAAGTGCTAAGCATATTGCCTGGGCCCTGGTAAGCTGTCATAAATATTAACTCTCATTATTACTATTAGTATTAATAAGGTTAAAGAATGAGTAATGACAGAGCTAGGAATTGTATCCTCCTCTATCTCTTCATTTCACTTTTAATAGCACATGATTATAGAAAATTAGTACATGATGGTAGACAGAAATGGTCACTTAATTGCTTTTGACTAAATGTGGAGAGGCTTGATTACTTTAAGAGCTTACTAGAGGTCAGAAAAATATTACTTGCCCTAGATAAATATTACTTAGCAGTTTCTATTATTTTACTAGACTTCTATGACAGGGTGCTCTAAAGAAAATATCACTACTGGCAGGTGAGTTGAAATACATTTTCTCGGCCCTTGTTGTAAGCAAATATATGTTATTAAATCCAATGGCTGTCCCTGTGGACTCATGATAGCACACTGATAAAGGGTTCTGGGTGGAATTCCTCTCTCCTGCAGGTAAGCTTTGGAATTACTGCACGTACTCATCCGTGCAATTAACATATGCAATTTTGCAGTAGCTTCCTTGGAAGCTGAACATGGCCTAAAGAGGCAGGAGTATTTTTGATGGCCCTTGACATAAGGGTTACTTCAGAATCTTTCCTAAAGTAATGATATCCATTAGGGTGCATGGTCCAGAGACAGGCTTTGAAGCAGCCCACAATACACATGTCAAGGTCCATTGGGTAATAAATTATGTGTGTTCCAGTGGAACTATATTAGCACTTCCAGTTTTTCTCAATAGCATATCTGTAGTAGGTTTTTAATTTTATCCGATGGACAAATTGGCCAACATGTTTATCGTGAGCCACAGTCTTTATGGATTTTGACAGATTATCTTTTGATAGCTCATAGTAGACGCTGCTGCAGGAGAAGCGATGTGTTCTTGCTCAGATGAGACACTGATCTCACATTTGCAAGCTTTTAAGGCATGCTTCCAGATTTCCTGGCAGGAAGGAAAACTCTGGGGCAGCTAGAGCTCTAAATGGATCCAGATAATCTCTCTATCTAAAACGCTTAGTTATGGTTCCTCGGGGTTTACCAGCACACTGGCTTGCGTTCTGTGGTCCCAAGGTTCAGCTGGGTGTGATTTTATTCTGACAATGACCCCAAAAAGATGTAAATCCCATGGCAAAATGAACATTAGGCAAGCAAACCCAATCTAGATTCAAGTGTAACTACTCTGGGCCAGGGACTGTGATAAACATTTCATATTCATGAGCTCATTTGATTCTCATTACAATGCTGTCATGCGGGTGCTATTATTAAGCCCATTTAAAGATGAGGAAACTAAAACTCAAAAAGGTCAAGTAACTTGCTCAAGACCAAACTACAAGCAAGAGGAGGAGGAGGACTTAGCCAGACTGCCTGATTCTAGAACCCCAGCTGTCTGTTAACCAGGACCCAGCCATACTTGCCTTCCTTTTTTCTGATTCTAAAATATGCCAAAACAAATCCCACACTAAAGTCTTTGCCAACCTAGTGTCTCAGCTGTGAGTACTCTTCTTACTGATGGCTTCTTGTTGTCATTCACAGCTCAGCGTAAATGTTCCCTACTTGGAGAGGGCTTCTCTATTACATAGGATACTCAGAGTTGTCTCAAACAAGGCACAACAAAGCTGGGGTAGTTATCCATCATCTCCCATCCATCATCGGCTGAGGACTGCTCCTAGGGGCTCTCATGGCCTGCTCTGTGCGTAAACAGAAGCTGTGACCTACACAGAAATGATGAGTGCTGAAGAGCAGGCTTTCAAGATGGGCTGGCTTCGAGGTTCACTAATGTCCTCAAGAACCAGATAACTTCCTCCTCTACACTCAGCTATGCTGAGTGTCAGATTTCCTCTCAGGAGTATTTCCTTCATGGCCATAGGCCACCTGCCAAGAACAACTGTCTGCTTACTTCCTCATTCACATCTAGTAAGAGAGACAGACCATCTTTTCCTATTAAGAGCAGAAAACTTTCCAGACGTTTCCGGAGAACTCCCCTGCACATCTCACTGGCTCAAACTGGATCTAAGCCCACCCCTGAACAGATCTCTAGTGAAAGGAAAGTACTATGTGCTGATTGGCTTAGGCCCAGATTCTTAGACCATCACTGGCAAGGGGATGATGTTACTTTGAATGGGTGATATTAATCAGGGCCAACCACTGAAGCTGGTTCACTCAGCCTTCCCGGAGACACATGGACACTTGGGAAGTGTTTTGTTTAGGAAGGAACAGGAGAAAATGGAAGCCCATAGGCTATCAAGTATCCACTGCAGTTAATAATCTTGGGGCTATTTTAAGATTTTCCTAAGTCTTTGACATTTTCATTTCTGTAGGGAGAAAGCTACATCTTCTAAGTACCCCACACTTCACCCTCGTCAATATCACTTGTCCTGGTCTTATTTACGTCACACCACTTACCAACTCCTATTATATGCTTGTTTGATTGTTTATTTGCTTAGTCTGTTTTGTCCACTAGAAAATAAGCTCAATGAGAATAAGGATCCTGTTTGTCTCATATACTGCTGTAGCCCTCACTCATAAAGTAATGCCTGGAACACAGTAGATGCCAAATAATAAATAATGAATGCTTGCTAAATTAATGCATGAACTATTAAATAAGTGAATCAGTGAATAATGGCTCTTACTATACAAAGCGGGAAAGTGGGAGAGGAGTACATTGAGGCCACTGATGGGGAGTCCCTTAATCCGTGACAATACTAGGTGAGAGTGACACTGGGAAAGGACAAGGGAAAAGATCTCCTGCTGCCCAGGTCTCCTGGGTCCCAGGCTGGGGTTTGGGCAAGGCACAGCCAGTCTGTCTCATCTCGGTAGAATATCCCTGGTGAGAAGCAGCTAAGAGCTAGGACAGAGCAAGACAAGGTTGATTCCCCCTTCTTTAGAAGAGGAGATAGCTATTAAAGGGACTGAACAGACAAGCCAGAGGAACAGTCCTGGGCCAGTGGAAACTCATGTCCTAAAGTGGCATGCAGAAGGCCACATACCAAAGCCCAGCCATGTGTGTTCTCAGACGTCTTTGCTTCATAAACATACTCGAGTTCATGTATGCCTAGAAGAGATGCCAGAGGAAAGCAAAACAAACAAACAAACAGACAGACCTCGTTGGCCTGGACAAATTGACCATTGTGGACATACTGAAGATCTAACAGATCAATTATATATAGCACACTAAATGTTTTGAACAAACCTGTCACTCTGGACAGAACGATCATGTTTAAAATATGGACCTGCTGAGATTTGTGAACTGGCAGCTACACTAACCACTCCACACTTACTGGTGCTTTGGACAACAGCAGCAGCCTCCAAATCTCTGTTAAAGGTGGTAACCTGGTTAGAAACGAGGGCTAGGGGAATTACTGTGAAATGTAGTGGGCACACCATTGTTGCATAGGTGATATATGAGTTGAGGTGCCAGATCTGCCACTATTATACTGACCATTCTAGAATTCTGACTGCCCTATCCTCATGTCGAGCTTTACTCAACGTATACTTCCTGCTCACTGTTACTACTCTGAACACAATGCTTTACTTGCATGAACTCTATTCCCCAAACCAACAAAGCATCACTAGCCCCTTGCACTCTACTTTAGCCCCAGCATTTTCTGAGACATTGCTTTCTAGATTTAGATGTAAAAGCATTGGTGTCACCGGAAGAGGGGCAACAGAGAACTCTCGGCCTTAGAAAACAGTACCTGTGCAGTAGAAGACCTGCATAGAATACTGGTTAGTACAGCGCTTGCTTTCAAGGAGACAGATGAGTGGCTGGTCTGAACCTTTTCCTTCTTGATTTTCTGGGCATGTGCACTCTGTTACTGTTGGCACAGCTCAGATGGATTAATCCATTGCATTTTTTAAACTAATCCATTATCTTTGTAGTTTGCTGAAATGTCTCCAAGATTATGGCAACAGGTTAAATTACAGCCCCAGCTTTTAATTCTAATTTTCCCTTTGCTTCATAGGGATGATAAGGGGCCACCAGCATGGACGACGTAGAAATCTATTAGCCTTCCCATACAGAGCTCTTTGATGCAAGCACATGCATTCTAAAGTGTTTGTGTCTTTTCATTTCCAGAGGTACACTCTCACTATCAGTCTTCAAAGAAATGGTCCTTGTCCTTTTCCTTTTAATATGCCTTAGAGTGAGTATCTTTCTCCTGAGCCTCTTTTTTAATTGTTAATTGATGTGTAACTTAAATACAGTAATTGTACTCAGCTTAACAGTTGAGCTCAGTTAATTTTGTCTATGTACAACCACCACCTAGATCAAGATATGGAACACTTCTATCACTGAAGAAGCCTCTTTTGCATCTCCCCGATACCATCCCCTAATTCGAAGGTAACCATTACTTTAACTTCTAGCACCATAGATGAATTTTGATCCAAATGAGTTTCTTAAAATTTTTTTAGGGACAAGATACCTCAGGTTTCAGGCCGCTGCAATCTGCTCCCCTTTGACTTCCTGTCATAAAAAGTGAAAAGAGACAAAAGGTGGGGGAGAGAAGCTTGAGGCTCTAGCTAAGCTGTTCGTCTACGTTGTGCTTCTCAACCTGAACCATTTTGTCCCTCAAGGAACTTGGCAATGTCTGGAGATATATTTGGTTATCACGACTGGGGATGAGGAAGAGCTATTAGCATCTAGTGGGTAGAAACCAGATTGCTACTGAACAACCCACATTACACCAAACGTCCCCCCACAATAGAGAATTCTCTGGCCCCAAATGTCAATAGGGCCAAAGTTGGGAAATCCTGATTGAGGGGATGGCTGCCTTTACAAAGGGGTTGACTTACTATCTCTTCCCTAGCAACCTTGAGGTTCTTTTTTCTGTTCTGATACAAAAAGTGGATGGGTGGTACATAGTCCAAAAATAAGAATCTCAATTCTTCCCCATCAATGAGCGTTAGTAGAAATTTCATGCAAAGTTTGACTCGCTGCCTTTCCTTTCGTATCCTCCTCTGCTTCCTGTTTCAGTCTTCTCTGTGCATCTTTTCAGTGTACTGTAGCAGAAGCTGGGAGAAAGGGTGTCAGACACAGCACGCCTGCTACCATAATTATCCAGAAGTCACTATTTATAACTTTTATATTAAAAATGCAATCAACATCAACATTATTATTTTAAGTGAAATGCTTCTGTGACTATGAAATAGGGAGCAATTGTACCTGCCGGGAATTCCAGGAGAGTAGATGAAATTGAACAAATTGTTTCCTGGACCGTCAACCTTAGCTTTTTCTAAGGAAAGGCTATTAGCAAGGTCCTCTTTTAACAGTGTGTTATTGATCAGTTTCCCAGGGAAATGTGCTAGCTCTGCAATGTAGGTCAGAATCACAATTTATAAGTGACCACTGATGCTTTTTCCCTCTAAAATAGCAAATGTTGCAATCAAGGGGAATGCATTCTAATTTCCCCTCCTGGACTTTAAAAGCATCCCGTGAGCCTTATTTTCATTAAGATATAAATTGTGCAAGTGTGTGAGAAACACAATTAGAGAGAAAAGGCCAATGACAGTTTTGTTTTATTTCCATTTAATTTAATCAGACAATAAGAATTTTACAGGAAAATATCCATATTCTCTCCCTACCCCTACCCTCAATGGCAAATTTTTTATAAAATACATTTTATGTGTCAGGCATTATTGAGGAAATAGGTATTTCATGGAAGCAAACTTTCCAGTTAAGTGAAGCTTAACCTTTTAAGCAGGAAAACTGTCATTTATTTTTTTAGAGTGGGGAATTTCTTATTTCTGTCCATAAAAATTCTACTCATGCTTTAAAGCCCCGTCTCCTCCTCCATGAGAAGTTTCCCTTATTGACCTAATCAAAATGAATCACTTCTACTTAGAATTCCTAATGTATTTTAATTGTGTTTCCATATATTATGCTTATACTGAGGGCCACTCTAAGAATGTGTAACTAAAATAAATGTTCGCTCCCTCAAATAGATGAGCTGTCAAACCAATACATGATGGACAAAGATGAAGATAGAGAAAGCCATTTTAAAGAGGATTAAATGAGTCAATGTATTTAAAGCAATGTATTAAAGCACTTGGAACTGTGCCTAGCACATCATAAACCCTAAATAAACAGTACTACTGTAATTATTGATTTTATTATTAGGATTAAATAACATGGATTGCTCTTAGAGAATAATACTTAGAGAATAATGGAATATAATGTACCCATCAGATAGAGGGCTGTCCATCCTTGCAAGCTCAGAGAAGAGAGAACACCAGAGGCAAATTTCGGCTGAGCCATCCCAGCAGTGTCCAAGGGAGAGGAAGTCTTTGCCTAGGAGACATCTATCTGACCAGGGGCAGGTATATCCCACATTGCAGAGGTGGTGATTCCCGTACCTAACTCCACTCTCTCTCCTCTTTTTCCTTCCATGCACAATGAGCAAGATCATAAACTGGTTTTCCAGGTTGAAAGGCTTCACAGAGAGTATGTGCCAAATGGACTGGCATGTGCATATATTTTCTAAAAAACTGGATTAGCTGACATTCAAATGATAATTTGGCTCTGTGTGTGGACTATCCATGGACAGAAGGTGACAGTTGGAGGGCATGTCCGAATCCTTTGGCACTTCTTATCTTCCTGTGCATTAATACACTGGTTTATTACTTCAGGCTCTGTGAATTTGGTTATTGTGAATCTATTCCTGAAAACTGAGTCCATTCAGTGGGCCAACAAATTGAGTTTCTGAGCTTACTCTTTTGGCTGGGAAGAATTCACTAAGGGCATCTTGAAGATAATATAGCACTTTTTCCCATTGCCAAGCACTTCAGCTATTGTTTCCACAAGTTCATCTACCTTTAATGTATTCTTTTTATTGCCTTATTACAACTATTTTTATACTCGATCACACTGGATGTGAATGTCACAAGAGCAGTAACTATTCATTTTTACCATCTCCCATGGTGGTTAATATATGAAGTGTTGATGAGAGGGTAGAAACAAATTTTTTATACATTCTTAGTGAGTAGGCCAATTGGAAAAAAAAATTTATAGAGAAGGATTAGACAGTTTTAATCAAACTTTTATATGTGTGTACCCTTTGACCAATCCCAGCTCTCAAAATGTACTTTAGAGAAAAACTTCTAAGTGTGTATAAGGAGATATGGATAGGCTGTGGTTTAGCATTGCTTATAATTATAAAAAATTGAAACAATCTACATAGCCATTAAGAGAATGTATAAATAGGAGTGCCGGGGTGGCTCAGTCAGTTGAGCAACTGGCTCTTGATTTCAGCTCAGGTCATGATCTCAGGGTCCCAGGATTGAGCCCCAGGACAAGCTCCACCTCCGCAGGGAGTCCACTTGAGGATTCTCTCTTCCTCTCCTTCTGCCCCTCCCCCCACTCACATTCTCTCTCAAATAAATAAATCTAAAAAAAAAAGGAGAGAGAATGTATAAATAATCCATAGTATATCCATTCTATTGAATTCAGATCAGCAACGTAAAAGAATGAGGGAATTCTAATGCTCTAGTATGGAAAAAGCTCTTAGTAAGCCATACTGTTGGGACAGGAAAATGAAAAGCAAAATACACACACACAAATGTGGATTACATGATATAATTCATATAGACCAAAAAATCCTGTGGCATGATACCGCATGTCTTGTCTGGGCACATTTACACATATGTAGAGGCATAAAGAAGTTTGGAGGGGTACACTTCAATCTATAACTGTGAATAACCCTATGGAGGGAAAAGTGATATATCTGAATTTGGGATTATAATTTATTTGTTTTAATTGTTTAACAACAAGAATGTATTCATAGTTTAACCATGTGATTATAATTGAGTTTTAAAAAGAAAAAGTAACTAAATGACACAAGAGAAGACGTAAATAAATGGAGAGACATCATAGATAAACCTGGATGAAAAAAATCTATAAAAATGTCAGTTCTTCCAAAGCTCATTTATAAAGTAAAAGTAATCAAAATAAAAATCCTAGCTGTTTTGAGGGAATTTACAAAATAATCATATGATGAAACAATTAAAATTGTTTTGAAATAAAAGAATCACAAGAGTAACATTATTGTCAGTAATTAAAATGTATTGTCCCTCTGTCTACCAGAGGGTAGGGGGTGGGGGATAGGTGAAGTAGGTGATGAGGGTTCAGGAGTGCACTTGAGATAAGCACTGGGTGATGCATGGAAGTGTTGAATCACAATATTTTACGCCTGAAACTAATATTACACTGTTGACTTTAAAAACACTGTATGTTAACTTTAAAACCTTTTTCAAAAATGTATTGAAATACTGGGAGAATTTTAAAGATGTTAAAAAGGAACAAAACTACAAAGACAATCTGAAAAAATCACAAAAATAAAGGGCAAAAAATACTCTATGAGATAGCATACATCAAGGAATCTCTTAGCATGAGAGATTTTTGAATAAATTTTGCTTCAATGATTCTGCATAAGTTCAAATCAATGTTACAATTAAAATTGAAAGGACTTAAAATTAATGTTTTTCTGAGTTTAAGACCTACTAGTCTTTTACTTTCTATTGAAGTTTTATATACATACACGAAGGTGTGTAGATCATAAGTGTACATCTCAAAGAAATATCACAAGGTGAATAAACCCAGGTCAAGAAGCAAAATATAACAGCACCCAGAAAATTCTCTTCTGCCTCTTTTCCATCACTAGCCTCTTTACCCCCAAATTAACCACTATCCTAACTTCAAGCACCACAGCTTAATGTTGTCTTCAACTTTGTAAAAATAGAGATTGTACAGTTTGTTTCACCTTGTGTCTTGCTTTATTCATTTAACATTATGTCCTTGAGATTGAAGCAGGTTGTTACCTGAACTTTGTAGTCTGTTTTCCTTGTTGTATAGTACTCCACTGTGAACATATCACCACTTAGTCATTCATTTTACTGTCAATGAACCTGTGTTGACTTCAGTCCTACCTATTAAATTAAGATCGAGCAACAGATACTCTCAGTGATAAGAGGTTTAACCACTTAAGGAAATGGAATGGCCCCATCGATCAAAGTCAAACATAGTATTCCTCAATCTCCAACAATTTTGTCCCAGGTATATACCTGCTAGAAACGCACGCCCTTGCTTGCCAAAATAAAAGTATAAAAGCATTCCTAGCAGCATCATTCTGATTTTATTTTTATTATAATAAACACAGCAATTACTATGCTTGTCATATGAGTTTGAGATGAACAGGGCAAACATAGTGGATATATTTATAGTATTTAGAAACACTGCTTGAGATGCTGTGAAACAGTGTTTCATACCCTGTGTCACTTAGCTAAAGAAAATCATGACTAGACATGAACCTAAATATTAAAGTTCAGCTTGCTGGAAATAATACCATGTACAGGACTGTCATGTGTCAATCTTGCTACTGTGCTGCTTTGTTGAAAGAGCTACCCATCAACCAGCTCACAGGCTGCACAGCACTTGGACGTAAGATTTTATTTCTTTATGAGCTTGAGTATTACAGTGAGTTTTCCATTTAATAATTAGCTTCACTAATGATTTAATTGTCTCCTTAAATTACTATTAACCGAACCTGAAATCCACTTCATTAACTTTAAAAATATAAGGCCACTGCTAAATTGAATTTAAAATGTCAGCAGCTAAAATAACAAAGAAGAAAGATATTCACTCTGTGATTTGCAAACCTCTTGTTCCACAAAGATTATTTTAAAGACAGAAATAACTCCATATGTTGTATGTTCTGAAATGATAACTTTGAGCATCTTCATTTTAAAGACCTTTTTAATCAAAGCACAAATTGAGCACCAAGGAAAAAATCTGAGCATAGAGAAATTATTTCTCAATATTTCAAACATTAGTGAAAGGCAAAGACATTCCTTATTAAATAACTTAAAATTTCAAGTATATACCAAAAGCTAGTTTTACAAATTTGTGTTTAATAGCAAAATAATCTAAATTACTTGGGAATGGCAATTTATTAAAACAAAACCATGATACAGGTTATTCTGGTTCTATTTAAACACTTTGAAAATTAATGTTAAACATAGATTTACCAAAAACCCAGCAAACCACTCCTTCCAAAAGAACTCTTCACCCATGACAAATGAAAACAAATCTCTACACAACACTTGTATGGGAATATCTAAAGCAGTTTTTACTTATAATAGTCAAAAGTGGAAATAACGCATCCACCAACTGATGAATAATAAAATGTAGTATATCCGTATAATGGAATATTATTCACCAACAAAAAGCAATGAGGTACCGATACATACTAATACATGGATGAACCTCGAAAACATTATGCTAAGAAGCATAAAAACATTATGAAAGAAGCCAGACATGGGAGATCACATACTGTATGATTCCAATTAGATGAAATGCCCAGAAAAGGAAAGTTTATAGACAGAAAGTAGAGTCATGGATGCCTAGTGCTATGACTGATAATGGGCACAAAGTTTCCTGTTGGGGTGATGGGAATGTTCTAAAATGAGAACGTGATGAATGCACAATCTTGTAAATATACTAAAATTCATCGAATTATTCACTTAAACTAGGTGGCATTTATGCTATGTAAATTGTGCCTCGAAAAAGCTGTTTTTAAAAAAGTGATTGAATTTTAGGAAATGAGCCAGGATACTATGAATTGGTTGCAGTTTGACATCGGTGCATGTTATTATGTCTTCCTGTTCATCTTCTCAAAGGTTCTAATGTTGCATCGTCTTTGTTTTCATGAGTTAAAGCTCACTGTGCCAAAAATAACAAAACAAAATAAAAATATAAAGATATTCCATTTGCTAATATAACAAAGACTCAAACACATTCAAAAAGGTAATTTATAAACTAATATAACTTTAAAATATTTATATCCAGAGGAAACAGAATGAACAAACTGTTCACTAAGATTTCTTTTTCATGAACTTCTTCTCCATTCAGGATCCAGAGCAAATTTTTTAAACTGTGAATCAGATCACATCATTGCACTGTGACAAGTGTCCAGCAATAAGCACAGTCCTCATCTCACTCTTTACCCCAGTCTGTAAGGCCTTCTATGCTCTCCCCTTCACCTACTCCTCTGAACTCAATTCATATCATGTTCCTCATCCCTAAATAAACACGAACCACACTAATTTTCTTGTTGTCCTTCCAAAAACTTCAGGTTTGTTCCAGCCTCAGGGTCTTCACACTGGCTACCCCTGGAAAGACAGCAAGACATAGTGAATAAGTGTACAGACTGGCTTGCTATTGCCTGCCTGGCTTCCTGTGTTTTGATCGGTGTGTCACTTTGGCTGAATTATTCACTTGCCCTGTGCCTCATTTTTGCATCTGCATAATGGGACTAACAACTACACATACATCATAGGATCATTAGAGTATTAAATGAAATAGTTTTTGAAAAGTTCTTAAAAGAGCTTTTGTATAAAATTCCTTTTTTTAAAAAAATGTATCTGCATGAAATAATCTTTCCCTGGATCTTTCCAGAAGAAGCCATTTATTCAGAACTCAGCTGAAATGTCCTAAGTATTTCCCAGCCCCATTTACTCAATACACATTTATTAAATGCTTGCTTTATGCCAGGCACCATTTTGAGTGCTGGGCATTTGCCATGAAGAAAGCAAAATCCCTGTCCTGGTGGAGTTTATTTCTAGTAGGGTGAGAAAGATGATAAATAATAACCCACAGCACATATGGCATGTCAGAAGCAACAGGCACTGTGGAAGAAACACAGAACAAAGGAGACGGGCAGCGCAAAAGTAGAAGTGGAAAGGAGCAGGCTACCACTTCCCATGGGGTGCTCAGGCATGCTGAGAAGTGACATGTAAGCAAGGTGACCCATAAACTAATGAGTTTACCAGAGGGTGTGCCAGAAGCAAGAGATGACGATATGAGTGTGTACTAGAGTGTGAGTTCATGAGAAACAGTCATATTTTCTCTTTCTCACAGAAATTCTATCTAAAATTTTCATAATTTTTTTATTTGTTATAACCACTTCCCTTCTCAAACCCAATCATAAAAGAAAATCTTGTAATGACAAGTACCCTGCCCAACATTTTAACCACTACAACTAAAGCACGCCATGGGCACTAAATGAATGTCTATGGAATGAGTGAATGGAAGAATGAATAAGTGAGTAAGTGAAAGTGAAGGGGACTGAGGGATACAGGCTTCCAGTTATGGAAAGAATAAGTCATAGGGACAAAAGGCACAGCATGCGAAACATAACCAATGATATTGTAATAATGTTGTATGATGACAGATGGGAGCTACCCTTGTGAACACAGCATAACATGCAGACTCTTTGAATCACTATGCTGTATACCTGAAACTATGTAGCTTTGCATGTCAACTATATCTCAATTTTAAAAATCCACTTTCTATCCTTTATGCACTATACATAGGATTTTAATATATAAGGGAGACATTTCAGGTTAATGAAGAGGACTTTAAAAGCTGTTGCTGAGATAGCTAATAATTTAGAATAAAAATTAACTACTTAGTTTACACTATACACTAAAAGAGATGACAGATGGTTTAAAGAGTTTAATATTAAAAAAAAAAAAAGAAATCCTTAAAGAACAAAAAGAAAATAGAACTTAATTATTTCAAGGTAGAAAAGGACTCTCCAAAAACAGAAACTACTAAAGAAAGGTTGATAGGTTTGATAACATGAAAGTCCCTAACTTCTGTACAGCAAAATCATTGTAAACAAAATATAAAACCCAACAACAAACTGAAACAAACATACAAAAAGTTACTACATATAGGATGGTGGGATAATATCCTTCACACAGAAATGACACTTCGAAATATATAAAGGAAAGAATCCCCCATAGAAAAAAAATTTGGCTAAAGTATAGGAATAAAGAATTTATAAGAGAAATATAGAAATGTTTAATAAACATGAAAAATACTCAACTTTACTAGAAATCACATATATGCAACTAATGTACAATAAAATAACAGCACTTTCTCCTATCAGATAAGTATTGATATTTTTTTTAAAAAAGATTTCTTTCTTTTGAGAGAGAGAGCGTGCACAAGCAGGGGGAGGAGCAGAAGGAGAGGGACAAGCAGACTCTGGGCTGAGAGCAGAGTATGTCATGGGGCTTGATTACATGACCCTAAGATCATGACCTGAGCCAAAATCAAGAGTCAGACACTCAACCAACTGAGCCACCCAGGTGCCCCAGGTATTGATTTCTTTTAAGGCCAAAACCTATGTTGACCAAGTCACTGGTTAATGGGCTTCATCATTCATTTTGGCTCACATAAGTATAAACTGATATAATATTTCAAGAGGTAATTCAGCAGTATGCAGCAAATGCTTTTAAAATGTTTATAGCCGTTGACCATACAATTCTACTTACTGTAAAGAAATTATCCAAGGTGAAAACGAATGTGTGTCCATACAATGGAAAACTAGACAGACAAAAATGTTATCATTATAGGAGACGTATTAATTGTATTAAAAAATATCTTCAGTGTAGTACATCGTTAAATGGGAGAAAAATAATAAAGCATATTATACACAACGATCTCAATTTTTTTAAATGTATATATACAATTTTTACTGTGGTGGTAATTACATGAATATATGATAAAAATGATAGAACTATACATATACATTTACCAATGTCAGTTCCCTGGATTTTGATATTGTTTATTTGTTTTAAGTAGGTTCCACACCCAGTGTGAAGTCCAATGTGGGGCTTGAACTCACAACCCTGAGAACAATACCTGAGCTGAAACCAAGAGTCAGATACTTAACCAACTGAGCCACCCAGGTGCTCCCTTGAGTTTTGATATTGTACTATAATTCTGTAAGATGTAAGCATTGAGTGTAACTGGGTAAGTGTACACAGGACAGCTTTGCACTTTTTTTGTAACTTCTTGTGAATCTATAATTATCTCAAAATAGAAGGTTTTTTTCTGTACATATACATTTTAGAATATAGGGAAATACAATAAACTGCTAACAGTGGTTTCCACTGGTTCATAAGATTTGGATGATTTTTATTTTCATCACACTTTTAAACTTTTCTTCAATTAGCAAAGATTATTTTTATAATCAGAATATGTTTTAACTGTATATTGTTTTAAATAATGTAAAAACTTAAAGATGTCCCAAGAATTAGAACCTTTTTTTGAATACCAACAGTATTTTTCACAGAGTTAGAACAAATGATCCTAAAATTTGTATGGAACCACAAAAGACCCCAAATAGCCAAAGCAACCTTGAAAAAGAAAAACAAAGCTGGAAGCATCACAATTCCAGACTTCAAGTTATATTACAAAGCTGTAGTAATCAAAACAGTATGGTACCAGCACAAGACTAGATCAAGAGAACAGAATAGGAAAGCCAGAAATGAACCCACAACTATATGGTCAATTAACCTTTGACAAAGCTGGAAAGAATATGCAATGGGAAAAAGACAGTCTCTTCAACAAACAGTGTTGGGAAAACTGGACAGCAACATGCAAAAGAATGAAACTGGACCACTTTCTTACACCATACACAAAAATAAATTCAAAATGGATTAAAGACCTAAATGTGAGACATGAAACTGTCAAAATCCTAGAGGAGAACGTAGGCCGTAATTTCTTTGACATCAGCCATAGCAACTCCTTACTAAATATGTCTCCTGAGGCAAGGGAAACAAAAGCAAAAATAAACTATTGGGAATTCATCAAAATAAAAATCTTCTGCACAGTGAAGCAAACAATCAACAAAACTAAAAGGCAAACTATGGGAGATATTGGCAAATGACACATCTGAGAAAGGGTTAGCATCTAAAATAATACAAAGAACTTGTAAAACTCAATACCCAAAAGACAAGTAATCCAACTAATAAATGGGCAGAAGACATGAATAGACATTTTTCCGAAGAAGACATACAGATGGCCAACATACACATGAAAAGATGCTCCACCAGTAAATAAATAAACAAACAAATATTTGAGTTTTAAAAAAAGAAAGAAAGAAAAGGTGCCCCACATCACTCAGCATCAGGGAAATACAAATCAAAATTACAATGAGATAGCACCTCACACCAGTCAGAATGACTAGCATCAACAACATAAGAATCAGTAGGTATTGGCAAGGATGCAGAGAAAGGGAACCCTCTTACACTGTTGGTGGGAATGCAAACTGGTGCAGCCACTCTGGAAAACAGTAGGGAGTTTCTTCAAAAAGTTAAAAATGGAACCACCCTACTATCCAACAATTGCACTACTAGATATTTATCCAAAGAATACAAAAATACCAATTCCAAGAGATACTGATGATAATGCTGATGTTTATAGGAGCATTTTCTACAATAACCTAACTATGGAAACAGCCCAAGTGTCCATCAAATGATGAATGGATAAAGAAGAAGTGGTATATATATGCAATGGAATATTATTCAGCCATAAATAAGAATGAAATCTTGCCATTTGCAATGACATGGATGGAGCTACAGAATATTATGCTAAGCGAAATAAGTCAGTCAGAGAAAGAAAATTACCATATGATTTCGCTCCTGTGTAGAATTTAAGAAACAAAACAAGTGAGCAAAGGAAAAAAGAGACAGAGACAGAGGCAAACCAGAAAGAGACTCTTAACTACAGAGAACAAACTGATGATTACCAGGGGGGAGGGGATTGGGGGGATGGGTGCAATAGGTGATGGGGATTAAGGAGGGCACTTGTTGTGATGAGCACTGGGTGATGTATGGAAGTGATGAATCACTATATGGTACACCTGAAATTAATATTACACTGTATGTTAACTAACTGGAATTTAAATAAAAACATAAACAAAGAAAAAAACCTTTTTTTGAGTGTGCATGTATGTGTGTAAGTACATATATACTTACATATATGCTATACAAATGAGGAAAGCTGGATGGATGGGCGATTGATAGATAGATAAACAGATATGGCCATTACAAAAACTATCAGATATTGGAATGAATTATCGTAAAAATGCTTCTGATAATGTAAAGAGTATGGATGTGTGAGTCACAGATACACCTTTCATATTATTAGTGGTTGTAATGATGCTATTAAATAAATTTAGTTAATAATCAGTTCTTTACATTAATGTAATTTTATACTAGCTGTTATAGTGAGATCAACTACAAATGCAGGCGTGAACATCGCCAAATGTCAATTACAAATGTCATAAAATAGTCTTGTTTCTTCTTCTCTCCTCTCCCTACCAAATGCATATGTCCTTCACCTGTTTCCCTTCCTTGCCCTCAACTGTTATGGTGAAAACAGTTTAAAGGGGAAGAGACCACAATTTGCATTCAGTTTCTTCTACGTAGCATCTGCGATCATGAGCAAATCTCATCCTCTCTAGTTTCAGTTAACTCCTCTGTAACATGGAAATACTGATACCCACTTACAAAGTAGCAGGGAGATTAAACTGAGAAGTTATGTGCAAAGTAAGTTGAACTAGTAAGTTCTCAGTAGGTGTGAGTACCTTCCTTTCTCTTTCTCCATTTACTGACCACTTCTTGACTCCTTATCGCCAACTCTTTGAAGTCCTTATTTGCTGAGAAAACACATAGATTAAAAAAAAAATCTTGCAGAGACTAGGGAACAAATTTTCTTGGCAAGCTTCCATTTTAAGAACTAAACGTCACTAGGGACACCTGGGTGGCGTTGGGCTCCTGGTTTCGGTTCAGGTTGTGATCTCAGGGTCGTGAGATTGAGTCCTGTGTTGGGCTCCTCCCTCAACTGGGACTCTGTTTGGGATTCTCTCTCCCTCTCCCTCTGCTCCTTCCACTCATTCTCTCTCTCTCTCTCTCTCTCAAAATAAGTAAATAAATCTTTTTTTAAATAAATCTTAAAAAAAAAAAAAGAATTAGACTCTGGATTCCGGGAAACAAACTGAGAGTTACAGAAGGGGGGGTGGTGAGGGGATGGGGTAACAAGGTGATGGGTATTAAGGAGGGCAGGTGTGATGCTGAGCACTGGGTGTTATACGCAACTAATGAATCGTTGAACACTACATCAAAAACTAACAATGTACTATATGTTAGTTAATTGAACTTAATAAAAAATAAAAATTAAACAAAAATTAAAACAGATTTAAACATCACTAAAGGGCTCTTTCTTTTGGGGGTTGGGTTGGGGTAAGGGAGTGAAGGAGGACAGAGACTAATATATTTTGTCACCACTAAGAGTCAGTCCAATGCTGTATGGAGGACAGCCTCTCCCAGTTAGAACAGCTGTTGGAGATCCAGTTTTACTCAGTCGACCGAGAGTATATTTCTCTGCAAGAACTCCTCAGCACTCTAAAGAAAGCTAACAGAAATTCTATTCTCGAAGCACTATTTCTTCTCCATGTCTTTTCTAATGCTGCCGAATGCCATTATGCAATGATTTCAGGAGAAGACAGCTTTTCAAAATGGCATATTTTCTCACGTATCCTCAAGAATTCATCTATATTTCAAATGGCCTAGTTTCAAGCTGTTCTATCAGTCAGACTAACACATGGTCTCAGACTTAGCAATTTAGGGAAGGGGGGTGGGGGGTGAAAGGACTTAATTTGCTACTCCGGTATAGCACAGCCTTAAATCTTGAGATTCTTCACATCCTGGGTTCGCCTCCTCTGCTCTTCCACGTTGCCACAGACGGAGCATTTCACTTTCAGGTGGTCCAGCCCTGTTTCCAGCTGACTCTCACAAGCCCCCTCGGGGACAGCCCACTGTGTCTATTCCTATCACTCAAAAATAACAATAAGGTGTGTGCTCCATCAATGGCAGTAAGTGAGAAACGAAGACCTGCCTGTCTTACGCCTGACTCGCAAGGCAGCAGCTGAGGGATCTTGAGTCTCCTGGTCTCGTTTTATAATAACCACTTTGGTTCAGAGCTGCAGGAGTCCTTCCCATTTATGTCACTGTCTGAGTTGTTCCTCTTTTACTATTTTGACAACCAGCCCGTATCTATTCTCTCTCGGTTCTAATTCAAGGAAATGGAATAGATTCTGTAAAGTCAAGCAGGTAGGTACACATATTTAGACAGAAATCTCTAGTGTTTCACTGTAGTGGGCATCGGTTTTCCATGTTCTGAGCCTGGTTGGCCCATCCTCCCCCTCCATCCTGGGAGCTGCCAAATGTTTCCAGTAAACTCCTTTTCTGTGAAATTTAGCCAGAATCAGTTTCTGTTGTTTGCAAACAAGAACCCTGAGTGATATACCTTCAAGACAGCATGATACATTCTCGTAATCGTGGATAAGAGCAATAAAAATATCTGGAGAACTTTAGATAATGTGAATACTAACGAAATGTATACTTGAAAGAGAAATGTTAATGAAATACTGTTGGGGGGAAGCTATTTATAAAACAGTATGTACAGTATGGTTCCATTTTAGCAAAAAAAAAATACATATATGTATATGTCAGATTTGACTAGAAGAAGATGTACCCAAATGTTAATAGAGTGATCTTCAAGAGAAGAATGTGCCTGCGATACTTACTTGATTCTTTTAGTATCTCCATATTTACTATAATTTCTACAATGAATACGTTTCCTTTTGCAATGTGAAAAAAATGATAAATGTTATTTTAAGAAAAGCATGCTCAAGGATGAACTTACAGAATAATTAGGGGTTAGTTGCTGATTGAAAACTACGTGGGCAATTAATGAAATGTTATTCCAAAGACTCGCCTTGGTAAGAGCTCTTGAATCTTAATGATACCACTGGAGTATATCACCTATTGTTACCCAATCCTCAAAAACTCAACATGTACAAATAGGTCATGTTGTTAATCATGACTCACAAAGATGAATCATGGCATATAAATCTTGCTACTAAAAGATTGTAGTCAAACATACTATCACTCTACATACAAAATTATCCCCACTATTTTGAGAATCCAAGTATCTTTTTTAAATGATTACTACATTAGCTCGGTATCTGAGCAGCTACCTCTTTCTCACAACTTAAAACACACGTTATAACTGCTGGCACATATAATAGAGAAAAATATTAATAAAGAAAATTAATGTATTAGTTAATTTAGCTAGATTGCAATTTCTAAAATAGAAATAGAAGTTTTTTAGAAGCCTTTAAAGCTTCCTAAATTTAAATTTTTTCTGCATTGTAAAAGACTGTGCCATTATACAGGCGTGAAAATTTATTCACCTCACATCAATTCCTCTCCTGCTACAATTCTTTAGAAACATTTGTCTGGGTTTTTTTTTTTTCCATTTGTTAATTATTCTGTATTGTGTCTGGTTTCACTTAAAAGGTTTGGGGCAAAACTTTTAAGTGCTCTAAGAATTTATTCTCCTTCAAAAGTATTTGTAATCAAGTATCCATAATGATGAGGTGTTAAATGCTAGTTGACAATTAAAAATTCTACATCTCTTAGCTGTACCATTTCCTAGGGTTTGGTCCAGTCTCTCTTCTTCTACATTATTGAAAGTATTATATGTGCCAGCATAGACTATCCCAAAGACAGTTCCTGAGGCTATCTTAACTTTCTCATTAGTCTTCAAAAGACATTGTGAATTAAAATTCAACTACTAATGGTCAGACATCTATCATGTGCCATACACTGTGCTAGATTCTTACCTGTCTCTGTGAGACATCACTATTTGATGGAAACACTTTAGTGGCCAATGATCCATCATGGCCAAACCATCATCTAAGATAGAAGATTGAAATTTCAAAATGAGTATAAAAAGTTAAAGTAATGGAGGAAGCTCTTATAACTACCTTCAGCTATACACCCAATCGCAGATTAACTGAGGCTTTCCCAGAGCTCTCCAAAAAACACACTGACTGATGCCAACAGTATGCTGACCCTCTTAATCAGTACACACGTACACGCACACACGCACACGCACACACACACACACACTACTTAATGACAGGGATTATACCAATTGAGTTATATTTTAACAAGACTCAACTAAGTTTGTTTCCATATTATTAATGCCAGTTGGACTTGTTTTTGTAATTATGTAATTTAGTTGAACGTTCTGTAAACTGATAACTATAAGGGTAAAAAAGAGTTGTTTATATGAAATCTCCGCTGAATGTTTTTGGAAAGTTTCAAAATAAAGGCAAGTCCCTTAAAATATTAGAATTGAATTGAGTCTGGGTGTTAACAACTTTTAAAGGACTAGAGAAAAAGAATGCTGGAAGGATTCTATTCTCAATTTTGTCTACAGAATGTCTTTAATATCTTGTTCAAAAAATTGAAAATTGTAGATAAATTCATAATGGGTGAATTTTATACAAGGAAGGCAAATAGTACCTCAATCAACGAACTCATACTTGAAGAATTTTGCTTTATGATAGAAGACTGACAAATGAATATTCATTTACATTCTATATAAAAGTAAAATGTTTAAGTTATGTATGTAACTTTATAAAATTATCCTTCTCTTGAACACTACATCAAAAACTAATGATGAACTATATGCTGGCTAATTGAACATAATAATAAAACAATTTTTAAATAAAAAATAAATTAAATTAAATTAAGAAAATGAAGCTTTCCTAAATATATTGTAAACAAATATCCTTCTCTTTAGTCAAATTTTTGAGTATTTTTTTATATGGTCGTGACTTTTGAATCCATGGAAATAGATAAAGAACATGTAACTTTTGTTTAGAAGATGGCTTGATCGTAATATAATTAGAAAATAAACAAGTTGGCCCCAATTATGTTCTAATATTGATAGTAGTATTTTAAATTATAGTGTTTATTTATAAATACTATAAAAATTCACAAAGCAAACACCATACTGTGCTGAAGTCATCAAGAAGCCTCCAAGAAGGGAATGGGACACAAGATAAGTGTCACAGGATGGGTGAGGAGTAGGTCCTCTTTTTGTAATGTGTGACTTCCAAATGATGAGATGAATTCAATTTAACACTCATGAAAATCAGTGGCTTTACTTTACAGTCACATCTTACCTTTCCATTGCTCTGTATTTCTCATTCACCAAAATCTAGCAGCTAATAACATACCTTATGGTTACTGCTTGTTTATTTTCCGTTTGACTTTCCCAGCCTCCCATCTTATTGTTTTCTCTGTGAAAATGCCCCTTCCTTATGTCTTTAATAACTTTGACTTTGCCAATTCCAAAAGCCTCAACCTTTGGTCATTCTGCAATTTAGACATTTTCTTCTAATCTTTATTGCTTTTTTCTCCTGATTATAAAAAGATGTAAGTATCAAAGTGTTCTAAATATTTTATGTTACAAGTATAAAGAAAATAAAAATCACAACTTACTCTAGTTTATTCCATTTTTACCAAGGTATTCCCTGAATCTACACCCCTGAGCTTCTTGAGTTCAAAATATATTTGAAGTGTTGTCTGTTCATGTTCTTTTTAGCTCCACACTTCTCATATTCTTCTCCTGCTGTTCTCCTGATGTTCAAAGGGCTGGCTCCTTCCCTTCCTTTAAACACCAGATTAAATATTGCCTCCTGACAGAGGCTTTATGCAACCTACCAGCCCATCTAAGTAACCCCAACCTCTACCCTAGTATTCTGTGCCACACTATTCTGATATCATGCTTATTTCCTTCTGAGCATTTATCAGTAATGTCTAATTAATTTTATTCATTAATTTACTTGTTAAGTGTCTGTTTTTCCTCTGGAATTTAAATGCCATGAGAGCTGGAAGCATATTTGTTTTGTTCACAAATATCTATCCAGAGCTCTGCACAGTGCCTGACATATACCAGGTGTTCAATAAACATTTATGAGGGGCGCCTGGGTGGCGCAGTCGTTAAGCATCTGCCTTCAGCTCAGGGCATGATCCCCGCGTTCCTGGATCGAGCCCCACATCAGGCTTCTCCACTAGGAGCCTGCTTCTTCCTCTCCCACTCCCCCTGCTTGTGTTCCCTCTCTCGCTGGCTGTCTCTCTCTGTCTAATAAATAAATAAATAAATCTTAAAAAAAATAAACATTCATGAAATGAAGTAATAAATGAACAAATTAATGGTTTTGTCATGAAGAGATAGTTACCTGTAATTCTTCAGTCAGAAAAACTGTCAGAGTTTTTCCTATGTGTGCACATTTAGATTTTCTTTCACAAAAAATAGGATTATACCATGAGTACTGTTTTTTAATTTATTTTGTTCACCTAAAATGTCTCATAAACATCTTTCTTTGGCAGATCTACTGATCTTCATCTTCATTCAAACACAGCAGAGATTTCCAATATATGGAAGCTAACTAGTTCTTTATACTTGAACATCTGGAATGATTTCTAACTAATTCAGGTATATTGTTTTCTGAATGTGAAAAACGCATTGTCTTTCTCCTTTAAGGCTACTCATTCATTAACTATAGTAATTTTCTCTTTTTACGTTATGTCATCTAAGAACTTTTGTTTTCTGTTCCTTTGTATTTTCAAAAAAGTGTACATTCTATTTTAGCATAGCTTTTCCCTGTGTTACATCATATCTCATATTATTTCAACATGGTGAAGAAACAATGGTCACTTTTCCTATGAAACTGCAGGAGTTTTTCTACTCCAATAGCAACATTCTTGTTGACATTTATTCTACATGCCCCTTTCCATTCTGTATTAATCATTTCATTTTCTTTCTTTGCATTTCAACATTGTTTTATTTTCATAGAGGGTACTTCTCTCTTGCCTGGCCCCTCACAAGTATACTATAAATATTTATAGTAATTGTTCTTCTCATTGTTTTAGTTATATTTTTTTCCAAATGTAGTCAACTTTTTTTATTTCATGCTCTATCAATAGATCAGTTGTCATTTAAGTCAATATCTCCAGGTCCCAGGTAAGTGTTTCATAAATTTTTTTAAATAAAAAAATTAAACTTTGATGCCTCTTTGCTCTCAACTCTTGTTTGTGACTCTTCTCTACTTCATACATACTTTTAGTTTTTCTTATGTTACTTCTATAAGTAGAAAGAGTACTGGGGCAACAAAATGTGACCTTTAAACATTCAAAGGGCAAAAGCAGACATTCCATGAGAGCCAAAGAGAAACTGCAGCACCAGAAAGAGTCATGACTTATCCACATTTGATGCCCCAGGAAATTACCTAAACTATTGTGACTACGTTTTATAGGAAAAGAGGATATCAATAGAAAGCAAGAAAAAAATAAAGACAGATATTCAGCTATAAAGTTTTCCTAGTGGTTAAGTAGGTGGAGAGATACAGATAACCAGATGATATTTATCAATTGCAAGAGATGTCATTATCCCCAAGAGGATGGAGAACTGGCTAATATTGGAATGTAAAATGCATTTGGGACCATAAGGCAATGTGAATACTGTGTTATTGGGAAAGGACTTGTTTGAGCTAGGAAAAGGTGAGTGATATCACATACCCAAGACTGATAGAAAAGTCACCTGCTATGGAACCATGAAGATGGTAAATGCAGCACCACCCAAAAGGTGAAGCAAGGACTGCTCACTTCATAGAAACTCTCTGTTCACCAAGAAATTCTTACTTTGAATTGCTCAGAGGAAACTCTATCCTTTCTGTAATTTCTCCATTTTGACCAAACCAAGATATGTACTTACTCTCTTGCTCTTTTTTTCCAGCCGATCCTCACTCATTGAGTTTCCTGCCAAATATCTAATTTATTGATTTTTACATTTATAGTAATTCTATGTGTGAGTATTTCAACTATCAAAATAGCTACCACTTTTTGAACTCCTAGTTTGTACCGGGCAATAGTAAGCATTTTCTATATACAGTCTTTCTTGTCCACAGAACAAATATATGAAGCAAGCGTTACAGATTTTACAGAGGAGGATACTGAGGCATAGGTGAAGTAATTGTGCCAAGATCTCCCGGTGACTAAGAGAAGAGGAAGGCTCAGAACTCAGTTCTGACTCCCAGCATATCCATGCTGGCCACACTCTTCTGCCTTATCTCGGAGAGTAGTATTTTGACAGCACACAGCAAGGCAGTTATTTATCCACTGACATGGACAAGTAGGTTTAATTCATTTTGTAATCATTGAACAAGTTCAGAACAATTACACAGAGCCTAAATAACTTGTAAGGGAAATATAAAATGCCTTTAAAAAGTGTTTCTACTTTTGAAATGCACAGGATACTGACAACAGTCTATTGTTACCTGCCTGTTGAACTTTGCCATTTTTCTGTCTGAAACATTTAAGGACAAACAAATTTAAACCACATTTTATTGAAAAAAAGGCAAAAACTTCATGTAAGTCCATTAACCTCTAAGGCAGCCAGAATTTTTCTTTCTAACTCATCTACTGCAGATTTTTTTAATCATGTTTCTCTTCTACCATATGAAAATAAATTGGGCCATGTCCAGTGGGTAAGTGCTCTCTTGCACGCTTGCTCTCATACGTGCCCATGTGGGAGTAAATGGAATTCCCGCTCATGGTACTTGCAGAGGTACTCCCTCATCTGGAGCTATTTAATGTCAAAAGTGCTAAGCCAAATCCTACCCTGTAGAATTGCCTCTTTTTCACAATAGGAAAAACATTTATTAACCAGTCAGATTATTACACCGCCCACTGGAAATTCTTCAGTAAAATTATCCCTCTTAGTGATAACAAGAGCTGGAGCCATTTCCAATCCTCCAAAATGGTAGCCACAATAATTTGATTAAAAATTACTCACAAAGTTTGTTTTTATGAAATAATGCAAAAGAAAAATCATTAAAATTAAGCCATTGACAATTTCCCATTATAACCATTCACAGAAATATGTACAATATCTTCACTATACTTAAGTATAGTGCAAGATCCCTCTTCGTTACTTAGGACAGCTAAAATGTTCCTAAATAAACATTAAACTTACATTAGAAGAGTAAACTATTTAAAAATCAAGTAACAGACATACTTGACATACTAAATATGACACCTATGAAAAAATCAATTACCTAATACTTTCTAACCTACTGATATAAAAACCAGGATTATTATCCTTTTATATTTTATATTTTGTCAAAGAACACTTAATCTGGTTAAGTAGAGGATCATGGGAAGGAGAAATGCATTAGTGTATATGAAATAGTTGTAAAAAACTCCATTTTGCCCTTCTCTGACATTAAATTAATAGTGGAAACCTACAAATTTATTCGTACATACTTAATTATATCATACTCCAACTATGTCGAATGTCAACATTGTACCATGAGTCTTGGCATTAGAAACTACCACTCAGTTTTACAAACTGCCATGTGTGAGAAGTGAACTATGCTAGGCATACAAAGATAAAACATTTTACCTGCCATCGAGGTGTATATTAAACAATGATTCTTGAAGGATGTTCACCAAAAAATTATTAAGCATGTGAGAGGCACAAAGAAAAAGCCTTGAAAAAAAGGAAATGTTTATTTCAGATGAAGAAAATCGACAAAATCATAATAAAAGAGTGTTTGAACCTCTGCTGGGAGTTAGGATAGGGCTTCAAAGGGTGGAGAGGACATAATAACGTGAGCACAATATAAAAACAGGAAAGGATAAGACAGGTTGGCTAAAGCCCGGGCTTATAAAAGAGACAGACCTGGAGAGACTGTGTGCAAACCTAAACATGGTAAGCTTACTCGATAGGCATAAAAAATTTTGAAGCTTCTCATTTCTTTTTGAAAGCTTTGAGGAAGAGGAACACACCCTGACTTGTCCTCAGGGAGGTCACTGCACAAAGGGCCAAGGTAAATAATTTGGAGAGAAGACAGATTGTCAAGGAGACTCTTGCAATTGAAGAAAACAAAAGTCTAAAGAAACTGAATGAAGGTAGTGAGCAAACATATAATAATATAAGCCTCTTAATCTCATATTTTGGTTTGCCAATAATATCTCCATCCCGCAGCTATATCCTCAATTGAAACATTAGCATTAAAAAGAGAAGCCCAGGGGCGCCTGGGTGGCACAGCGGTTAAGCATCTGCCTTCGGCTCAGGGCGTGATCCCGGTGTTCTGGGATCGAGCCCCACATCAGGCTCCTCCGCTATGAGCCTGCTTCTTCCTCTCCCACTCCCCCTGCTTGTGTTCCCTCTCTCGCTGGCTGTCTCTATCTCTGTCAAATAAATAAAATCTTAAAAAAAAAAAAAAAGAGAAGCCCATTAAATAGACATCTCATCAAAGAAGATATACACACGGTAAGTAAGTATATGAAAGGATGCTCCACATCATATGTTAGGAAAATTCAAATCAAAGCAATGAGATACTACTACACACCTATTAGAATGGCCAGAATCTGGAACACTGACAACACCAAATTCTGGCAACAATGGGGAGCAGCAGGGATTCTCATTTATTGCTAGTGGGAATGCAAAATGGTACGGCCATTTTGGAAGACAGTTTGGCAGTTTCTTACAAAACTGAACATATTCTTACCTTACAATCCACCAATCCCACTTCTTGGTATTAAAGCAAAGGAGTTAAAAACATATCCACACAAAAAAACCTGCAAACAGATATTTACAACAGCTTCATTCATAATTGCCAAAACTTGGAAGCAACCAAGATGTCCTTCAGTAGGTGAGTGGATAAATAAATTGTGGTACAGCCAGGCAATAGAATATTATTCAATGCTAAAAAGAAATGGGCTCTCAAGCCATAAAAAGACACAAAGGAACATTAAATGTATATCCCTAACTGAAAGAAGCCAACCTGAAGAGGCTACATATTATATGATTCCAACTATATAACATTATGGAAAAGGCAAAACTATGGAGACAATAGAAAGATCAGTTGTTGCCGGGGGTTAAAGGGAAGGAAGGATGAATAAGCAAAGCACAGAGGAGTTTTAGGGCAATGATATGATATACTGTGTATGATATTATAATGGGAAATCTGTCATTATAAATTTTTCCAAACCCAATGAATATACAAACACCAACAGTGAACCATAATGTAAAATATGGACTTGGGGTGATTATGATGTGTTGTTGTAGGTTCATGAATAGTAACAAATGTGCCACTCTGGTGGGGGCTGTTGATAATGGGGGAGGCTGTGTATGTGTGGGGGTGAAAGGCATATGGGAACTCTCTGTACCTTCTGCTCAATTTTGCTGTGAATGTAAAAGTGCTCTAAAAACTAAAGTTTCTTAAAAAAAAAAAAACCCATTAACTAAATTCAGGAACTCAAAACAATGCATCTGAAATTTAGGTGCATTGTAGAAAACAAACTGCTCAGAAATTTCATTTGGGATATCTATAAGGATTTTGTAACATTAATAATTTCTACAACAATGCTATTCTCATTTTGAAACTGAATTAGAGGTGCCTTTTTAAAGCTTTAAATTTAGTGTACTTAAATTCTCTTGAGTTAATGTTTAGTATTCATCTTATTGCAGTAAAAATTGTTCACATTTAGCAAGAGCTTTGGAAAATCTAGGGCTATTCAATCTGCACACGGTTTTTATTTAGCATTGGTGTTGCTGTGTTGAAAATGTATGTATGTGGAGTTTTTATTTTTATAGATAATTAATTTATATAAATGGATTTCTTTCCTCATAAGGTTATTGTGGGATGCCACTAATGTTTGGTAAGATTTAAAGTATAAATATTAAAGTCCTGTATGGTCTCAGAAGTAGAAGCCCATTTTACTTTTATGAATTAACAGTTACACTATATAATATCTAACTATAGATTAATGTGAAATTGCTAGTTCAGTTACCATGAATACAAATATTAGAGAAAAAATTGAAATGCTTTGCAAAGTACCTTATAATGAATTTGAGTTTAAATGTGTTAGTGATTTTTCAGAACTTGATTAGGAATAATTCTGTCTCTCCCTCACTGTATCTTTTCATAACAAGAATAAAAATTCCACGATAGCAATGACAATTTATTTCTAATATAAAAATTACACAAGATGTGTCAAGGAAATTTACTGAGACAGTAAAAGACTTAAGTAAATATATAGTGACCATACATCTAGGATTGGAAGACTAAAAATTGAAAAGATACCAGTTCTCTATAAAATAATATGTGAGGGGCACCTGCGTGGCTCAGTCAGTTAAGTGTCTGCCTTGGGTTCAGGTCATGATCCCAGGTTCCTGGGATCGAGCCCCACATAGGACTCCCTGCTCAGTGGAGAGCCTGCTTCTCTCTCTCCTTCTGCTGCTCCCCCTGCTTGTGCTCTCTCTCTCTTTCTGTCAAATAAATAAATAAAATCCTTCAGAACAAAATAATATGTGAATATAATACAATGCCATATAAAATCCTAAGACACTTTTGGAACAGAGGGGCCTTGAAAAAAATTCCTAGTTTGTTTAAAGGAATAAACATTAAAATTGAAAATCCAGAAATTTTCTGAGAAGAATACAGAGGTGAAATTTATTCTACCATATCTTAAACATATTTAAAGTTACAAAAATGAAGCCTTGACAAAAGAGCCAGAATAGACATACAAATCATTGAAACAGAATAAATAAGTGGTTAATAATGACAAAGGAAGACCTTTGAATCAGTAGGGAAATGGTAAGTGTTGTTAGGAAAGTGGGAAAAAAATCTGTGCTTAAAGAAGAAAAGAAAATGTTATCCTTAATTCATACCTTCATTCAGAATAAATCCAGATATATTAAAATGTAATTATACACAAAAAAGAAGGAAATCCAGGTGGATATTTGCACAGTCAGTGTGGAAAGAATTTTCTAAACATGACATAACAAGGAAAAAGTCAATAAATCTGACTACATAAAGCTATTTAACATTGAACTACAAAAATGCTGAAAACAAGAAAGTTTAAAGGACAAATTTGGAGGGAAATTGTAATATATAAGGCAAAAATATTACCATAAATATGAGATATTATTTTTCACATCTGTTAGGGTCCTGGCAAAAACAAAAACAAGAAAAACAGGGCACACTTGAGCAGAGTGATTAGGAAGTGTAACATAAGGGGTTTTTTTACAAAAGTATGGACAGTGCTAAGGGAAACCAACCAGGGATGGTGAAGCACCCAGGGCTAGCAATAGCCCAGAAGGGAGCCATTGCCCTCCCTAGGTCAGAAAGAGCAAGGAAGGAGCAGTTCCTGGCACACAAAATGAGTGGCGACCACCAGACAGGAGCAGTGAGGTTTGGTTAAGGATACGGGCCATCCACTATAAACCTGGCAGAGAGGGAGCAAAAAAACAAATGCCTTGACCTCATCATGCTCCCATCTGCCCATCTCCTGCCAAGGACTTCACTGACAGACCCATGAGGGAGCCAGAGGGCAAGGAGCCCACTGATGCTCCAAAAAGCTGGGTGGAGAAGGGTGGAGAGTGAATCTGAAGGTGGAAATGGAAAGCCTGTCATTGGAAAATATTTTAAATGATTAATATTGGTGCTGTAGGGAGTATGGAAAACTGGGATTCAAATGCATGTTTGTGGTTGTGTAAGTAGTTCCACCCTTTTAGAGGTCAAGTTGACAATGTGAAATATTTATATCCTGTAACCCAGATATTCTACTTCAAAGGATCTATCCTTCACACTGAATCAAAGAGATTCTTTGTGTGTGTGTGTGTGTGTGTGTGTGTACATACACATATATGAATAGTCATCACAGCATTGTTTATCATAATTAAGATTCTATAGCAACTTTAATTCTATCGATAGGGAATTGGTTAAATATATTATTATACTCAAAAATGGAATATAAGCATATATTGAAATTAATTAGTCTTATATTTCTTTTTTTAATTTTTTATTTCAGCTTTATTGAGGTATAAAGTATACTGACAAATAACTGGCTTATATTTTGGCTTATATATCTTAATAAGGAAATATGATCACAATAAACCATTAAGTGACAAAATTCATACAAAAAATAGTGAGCCTATATGTAAATACCAAGAGAAAAATGATGAAATTATGAGTGATTTTTGTTTATTCTTTTTATTTCTGGTTATGTGTGTTTCCCCATTTTTCAAACAATGAACATTATTATATAGTAGTTGGGTTTTTATTTTAAGAAAAAAAGGAGAAATCTGAATGTAAAATTAACTCTAACATTAGATATTTGGGGCTCTTTTCAATTTTCTTACTGGTTTCGAAAGAAAAATGTGTGTCCTTTATTAACAAAAAAAATGAGATAGAGCAGTGCATCAAGGTAAATGAAGCCCTCTGTAATAAAAAGCTTAGGGAATGGAGGACTATAAATATTTATGAGAGACTTGTATTTGGTGAGGGAAGGAGATGTTTTTAATGATACAAAAAGGTATATTATAGAGTTGTTTCAGCCACAAAAGTGACAGGATCACCAGTCATCAAGCTCATCTTTTTCTCTAGCTTCTGAAATACAGTGTCAACTTCACAGCATGAAACCCATTATAAATTGCAGCCCTAATTTTACATTAATACCAAAATAAGACTACCAAAATTTAAGTGTCAAGCAGCATATTGCATATAGCATTATTTATGTCTAATAAATAAACCAAAGCTTTTCTTTTAATCCCTCAATTTCAATTAGATTAACTACTGGTTCTTAGGTATTAGGGAAAGGCAATTTACTCATAATCAGAAAATTCATTTATGAAATAAAATTATGTCCCATTCTGAGAGCTGCATTTAAAAAATTTCTGGCTTCAAGTTAAAAATGACAGATTGACCAAATACATTTCTCTCTGTCCCTCCCAAGAATTCACTAATGAGAGTGAAGGAATAATATATACACCTACCATAAAAAAGAGAACAGGAGGGAATCCACCGGCAGACAGATTTCAAGAAAATGCTGAAAGATGAAAAGGAGAGGGACTAGGGGAGAAACATAGCATAATGTGTACGTAGAGGCAGATATTGAAATAAGGACAAAAAGTTACCTGACTTCTCCACAGAACCCCAGAGGTACTTAGAACTGGAAACGAATCTACACCACAAAGTAAAAACAAGATGTAAAACTAAAGACAGGACAATGAATTGGAATTGAGTTCTGTAGCTGCCTCCCAGAATGACCCCTACTCCCTTTTCACCCCCAAAGATTTTATTTATTTATTTATTTATTTATTTACTTATTTACTTATTTGAAAGAGAGAGCAAGAGACAGAGCATGGGGGGGTACAGAGGGACAAGCAAAATCCCCACTGAGCAGGGAGCCTGACATGGGGCTCAATCCCAGGACCCTGGGATCATGACCTAAGTCAAAGGCAGATGCTTAACTGACTAAGCCCCACCCCCCCGCGTCCCTGACCCTTACCTCTTAATATGCATTTGTTTAGTCCCCTCCCATTTTAAATTTAAAAATGGATGGCTTTATAAGGCTAACAGAATATAGCAGAAGTGATAAGGAATGATTTTGGAGGATAAGTCTTAAAAGGCTTCACAGCTTCCATGTTGTTCTCTTGAACTGCTCACTCTGAAGAAGCCAGCTACCATGCTGGGAAAACAGTCTTTGGAGAAGCCCATGTGGAGATTCCCGCACCAGCACCAACTGTCCAGACACCTGAATGAGTTACCTTGGAAGTGGTTCTTCCAGTTCCAGTCAAGCCTTCAGATGACTGTAGTCCCAATTTATGAGCAATCCCAAGTCCAAACCACCAATCAGAACCACTAGGAACTTTCTGACCCACAGAAATCTTCAGAGATAAGAAATTGTTATTGTTTTTTAAAGCCACAACGTTTGGGAGAAATTTGTTATACAGCTGTACTAGCTGAAATGGTCAACATATGGATGAGTCAAATATCACAACTGCACACAGAATGTTTCACATAGATGCAGTCTAAGATGGCAGAGGAGTAGGAGACCTTATTTTCGTCGGGTCCCAGGGAATTCAGCTAGATAGCTATCAAATCATTCTGAATACATGCAAACTCAACTGGAGATCTAAGAAAAGAATAGCTGCAACTCTACAAATAGAAAAGCAACCACTTTCTGCAAGAATGAGAAGATGGAAAAACTAACCTCAAAAAAGAGAACAAGAGGCAGTACTGACTGCCAGGGACCTAATCAGCATGGATATAAGTAAGATGTCGGAAATAGAGATCAGAATAACGATTATAAAGATACTAACTGGGCTTGAAAAAAGCATAAAAGACACTAGAGAATCCTTTTCTGGAGAAATAAAAGAACTAAAATCTAATGAAGTCAAAATGAAAAAGGTTATTAATGAGATGCAATCAAAAATGGAGGTTCTAACAGCTAGGCTAAATGAGGCAGAAGAGAGAATTAGTGATATAGAAGACAAAATGACGGAGAATAAAGAAGCTGAGAAAAAGAGAGAGAAACAACTACTGGATCACAAGAGGAGAATTTGAGATATAAATAAAACCATAAAACAAAACAATATTAGAATAATTGGGATCCCAGAAGAAGAGGAAAGAGAATGACAGGCAGAAGGTATATTGGAGCAGGTTATAGCAGAGAACTTCCATCATCTGGGGAGGGAAACAAGCATCCAAGTTCAGGAGGTACAGAGAAGCCCCTCAAAATCAAAAAAATAGATCAACACCCCGACATATAACAGTGAAACTTGCAAATCTCAGAGACAAAGAGAAAATTCTGCAAGTATCTTGGGACAAGAGGTCCATAACTTACAAGGGTAAAAGCATTAGGCTGGCAGCAGACCTATCCACAGAGACCTGGCAGGCCAGAAAGAACAGGCATGATATATTCAGGGTGCTAAATGAGGAAAATATGCAGCCAAGAATACTTTATCCATCTAGGCTATCACTCAAAATAGAAGGAGAAATAAAAATCTTCCAGGACAAACAGAAACTAAAAGAATTTGTGATCACTAAACCAGCCCTGCAAGAAATATTAAAAGGGATCCTCTAAGCAAAGAGAGACCCCAAAAGTAACACAGACCAGAAAGGAACAGAGACAATACACAGAAACAAGGACTTTACAGATAATACAATGGCATTAAGTTCATATCTTTTGATAGTTACTCTGAATGTAAATGGTTAAATGCCCGAATCAAAAGACACAGCTATCAGGTTGGATAAAAAACAAGACCCATCCATATGCTGTCTGCAAGAGACTCATTTTAGACCCAAAGTCACCTCCAGATTGAAAGTGAGGGGGCGGAAAACCACTTATCATGCTAACAAACATAAAAGAAAACTGGAGTGGCAATCCTTATATCAGACAAATTAGATTTTAAACCAAAGAATGCAGTAAGAGATGAGGAAGGACACTATATCATAATTAAAGGGTTTATACAACAAGAAGATCTAACAGTTGTATTTATGGTCCTAACATGGGAGCAGTCAATTATATAAACCAATAGATAACAAAGTTAAGGAAACACATAGATACTAATACAATGATAACAGGGAAATTTAGCACCCCACTCACTGCAATGGAGAGATCATCTAAACAGAAGATCAACAAGGAAACAAGGGCTTTGAATGACACACTGGACCAGATGGACTTCACAGATATATTCAGAACATTCTATCCTAAAACAATAGAATAAACATTCTTCTCGAGTACACATGGAACATTCTCCAGAATCTATCACATACTGGAAAAGAAATCAGATCTCAACCGGTACCAAAAGATTGGGATTATTCCCTGCATATTTTCAGACCACAGTGTTTTTTGAAACTGGAACTCAAACACAAGAGGAAATTTGGAAAGAACTCAAATACATGGAGGCTAAAGACCATACTACTAAAGAATGAATGGGTCAACCAGGAAAATAAAGAATTAAAAAACTCATGGAAACAAATGAAAATGAAAAAAATGACTGTTCAAAACCTTTGATATGCAGCAAAGGTGGTCCTAAGAGGTAAGTATATAGCAATACAAGACTTTCTCAAGAAACAAGAAAGGTCTCAAATACACAACTTAACCTTACACCTAAGGAGCTGGAGAAAGAACAGCAACTACAGCCTCAACCTAGCAGGAGAAGAGAAATAATAAAGATTAGAGCAGAAATCAATGAAATAGAAACCAAAAGAACAGTAAAACAGATCAATGAGACTAGGAGCTGGTTCTTTGAAAGAATTAATAAGAGTGATAAACCCCTGGCCAGACTTAGCCAAAAGAAAAGAGAAAGGACCCAAATTAATAAAATCATGAATGAAGGGGAGAGATCACAACCAATACCAAAGAAATACAAACAATTATAAAAACATATTATGAGCAACTATATGCCAACAAATTAGAAAATCTGGAAGAAATGGGTGCATTTCTAGAAACTTATAAGCTACCAAAACTGACACAGGAAGAAATAAAAAACCTGAACAGACTCATAACCAGCAAGGAAATTGAAACAGTAATCAAAAATCTCCCAACAAACAAGAGTCCAGGGCTAGATGGCTTCCCGGGGAATTCTACCAACATTTAAAGAAGAATTAATACCTATTCTTCTGAAGCTGTTTCAAAAAATAAAAATGGAAGGAAAACTTCCAAACTTGTTCTATGAGGCCAGCATTACCTTGATCCCAAAACCAAACAAAGACCTCACCAAAAAGGAGAATTACAGACCAATCTCCCTAATGAACATGGATGCAAAAATTCTCACCAAGATACTAGCCAATAGGATCCAACAGTACATCAAAAGGATTATTCACCACGACCACATGGGATTTATTCCTGGGCTGCAAGGGTGGTTTGACATCTGCAAATCAACCAATGTGATACACTACATTAATAAAAGAAAGGACAAGAACCATATGATCCTCTCAGTTGATGCAGTAAAAGCATTTGGCAAAATAGAGCATCCTTTCTTAATTAAAACTCTCCACAGTGTAGGGACAGAGGAAACATAACTCAATATCATAAAAGCCATAAACATAAAGCCCACAGTGAATGTCATTCTCAATGGGGAAAAACTGAGAACTTTTCCTCTAAGATCAGGAACACAGCACACATGTCCACTCTCACCACTGTTGCTCAACATAGTGCTAGAAGTCCTGGTCTCAGCAATCAGACAACAAGGAGAAATAAAAGGCATCCGTATAGGCAAAGAAGTCAAACTCTCACTCTTCCCAGATGACATGATACTCTACGTGGAAAACACAAAAGACTCCACCCCAAAATTGCTAGAACTCACACAGTAATTCTGCCATGTGGCAGAATATAAAAATCAATCCACAGAAATCAGTTGCATTTCTATACACTAACAATGAGACAGAAGAAAGAGAAATTAAGGAGTCCATCCCATTTATAATTGCACCAAAAACCATAAGATACCTAGGAATAAAGCTAACCAAAGTGGCAAAGGATCTGTACTCTGAAAACTACAGAACACTCATGAAAGAAATTGAGGAAGACACAATGAAATGGAAAAACGTTCCATGCTCATGGATTGGAAGAACAAATGTTAAAATGTCTATGCTACCTAGACCAATCTATACATTCCATGCAATCCCTATCAAAATGCCATCAACTTTCTCCACAGAGCTGGAACAAACAATCTTAAAATTTGTATGGAAATTTTAGAAAAGACCCCAAATAGCCAAAGGAATGTTGAAAAAGAAAACCAAAGCTAGTGGCATCACAATGCCAGACTTTAAGCTCTATTACAAAGCTGTAATCATCAAGACAATGTGATAGTAGCAAAAAACAGACACATAGATCAATGGAACAGAATAGAGAACCCAGAAATGGACCCTCAACTCTATGGTCAACTAATCTTCAACAAAGCAGGAAAGAATACCCAATGGGAAAAAAAAAAAAAAACAGTCTCTGCAACAAATGGTGTTGGGAAAATTGGGCAGCCACATGCAGAAGAATGAAACTGGACCATTTCCTTACACCATACACAAAAATAGACTCAAAATGGATAAAAGACCTAAATGTGAGACAGGAATCCATCAAAATCCTAGAGTAGAACACGGGCAGCAACTCCTGTGACCTTGGCTGCAGCAACTTCTTGTTAGACACGTCTCCAAGGGCAAGGGAAACAAAGGCAAAAAATGAACAATTGGGACTTCATCAAGATAAAAAGCTTTTGCACAGCACAGGAAACAGTCAACAAAACCAAAGGACAACCAATAGAATAGGAGAAGATATTTACAAATGACCTATCAGATAAAGGGCTATAAAAACTTATCAAACTCAACATCCAAAAAGAACAAATAATCCAATCAAGAAATGGGCAGAAGACATGAACAGACATTTCTCCAAAGAAGACATACAGATGGCCAACAGACACATGAAAAAAATGCTCCACATCACTTAGCATTAGGGAAATACAAATCAAAACCACAATGAGATATCACCTCACACCTGTTAGATGGCTAAAATTAACAAGTCAGGAAGTGACACATGTGGTAAGGATGCAGAGAAAGGGGAATCCTCCTACACTGTTGGTGGGAATGCAAGCTGGTGCAGCCACTCTGGAAAACAGTATGGAGATTCCTCAAAAAATTGAAAATACAGGTACCTCATGACCCAGAAATTGTACTACTACTAGGTATTTACCCCAAAGATACAAACGTAGTGATCCAAGGGGCACCTGCTATAGCAGCAATGTCCATAATAGCCAAACTGTGGAAAGAGCCCTGATGTCCATCGACAGATGAATGGATAAAGAAGATGTGGTGCAGGGGGTGCCTGGGTGGCTCAGATGGTTAAGAAGATGTGGTGTATATATATGTATATAATGGAATACTATTCAGTCATCAAAAAAATGAAATCTTCCATTTGCAATGATGTGGTTAGAACTAGAGAGTATTATGCTAAGTAAAATAAGTCAATCAGAGAAAGACAATTATCATATGGTCTCACTCATATGTGAAATTTAAGAAACAGAACAGAGGATCATAGGGGAAGAGAGGAAAAAATAAAACAAGATGAAACCAGAGAGGGAGACAAGCCATAAGAGACTCTTCATCATAGGAAATGAACAGGATTGCTGGAGGGACAGGGTAGCTGGGTGATAGACATTAAGGAGGGCACCTAATATTATGAGCACTGGGTATTATATAAGACTGATGAATCACTGACCTTTACCTCTGAAACTAATAATACATTATATGTTAATTAATTGAATTTAAATTTAAAATTGAAAAAAAAAAAGAATGTTTCACACAGGGATCAGCTTTCTCCCTTAAACAAGATAACCTCCACATTCTCATATTTGGGAAAACTAACAGTCACAATGCAGGTTGGCTCCTTGCTTAATGACTCCACAGCCAAAGGTCCTAATCAACAAGACCAACCTTGCAACAGAACTCGCAATCAAGTTTTAGTAGCTCATTTTAATGTATTGATCAAGCATCACTAGACATTAGTAAAAAGTCCTCCATGTAAAAGAGAAAGGCCAGCAGAACAAAGAGAGGTTCACTAAAAAAACAAAAACAAAAGCAAAAATGGAAGGAACAGTGCTAGAAATAAAAAAAGAACTTGAAAAATCTCTGATTGGTAGCACTGGAGAAAATTAACAAAATATTGAATCTATTTTTTTTAAAACACAGGTTGATATAGGGGCACCTGGATGGCTCAGTCAGTTGAGCGCCTGCCTTCAGCTCAGGTCATGATCCCAGGATGCTGGGATGGAGGCCTGAGTTGGGCTCCTTACTCAGCAGGGAGTCTGTTTCTTCCTCTCTCTCTGCCCCTCCACCCTGCTTATGCGCTCTGCCTCTCTCTCTCAAATAAATGAATAAAATCTCTTAAAAAAAACACAGGTTGATATAAATAAGTAACGTTCTTTGAAATTTAAATATGATTGCCAAAATTAAAAACTCAGTAGAAGAATTAGAAAATATAATTGAGGAAACTCCATAAAGAGTAGGATTCACAGATGAAAAATATGAGAGAAAAAAGTCAAAATAGAGGGTCAGTTCAGGAGTCCATTGAGGATCACATCAGTCGAATATCTAGGATATGGTTTTTCATAAAGAGAGAATGGATAAACAGTAATATCTTCAAAGAAATGAATCAGGAAATGTCTCTAGAATTGAAAAAATTGAAAGGATTTGCTAACCAAAAGTGTAGAGGAAAAGAGAAAAAGACCTACATCAAGACACATGAATGTAGAACACTTTCTATAAATTTAAGATTCAAAAAGCTTCCAGAGAGAGGAAAGGAGGGAGGGAAGGAGAAAACCAGACTGCACAATAGTAAAGTGGACTCTGAATTGAATTTTCTCAAGAGCAGCAGTGCTGGATAGTAGACACGATGGAGGAGTGCCTATACAATGATGAGAGATAGCAATGTGGTGGTTATGAGCATGGACTCTGGCATCAGATTGCCTGGGTCTGAATTCTTTGTGTTTCCACTTACTAACTGCCTGACCTCATTTTAACTATTTTCACCTACCTTCAAATAGGTGTCAATGGCTAGAGTCAGTCAGATCCACAATAAACAAAATAGAAAAAAGGATAGGGACTTCTGGGTTGGGTTAGACACTACAGTTAATGGGAGCAGGTCCTGGTTTAGTGCTGCTAGGACATAGCACTAGTGACAGACACCAGGATGAAGAACTCGGTCCTCAACCTACCAGCTGATGTAGAGGGCTGGCCTCAAGGAAAAGGAACCCAAAGCCTGTTCTATGGGACAGTGACCAAGAGGGTTCAAGACATTGGAAGAGTATCTTTAGTCCCCTTCCCAAGAGTAAATTAGCAGAGAAACCAGACAACATAGATGGGGCAGAACCAGTTTGGCAGATTGATTCCATGGGGTGAGGGTTAGATTTACAAAGCTGAATCACCACCAGACCCAGACACTGGGGCACCAGACAAAGACTACATCTATGCCTTGCTTCCTGGAAGGAAAGGCAGAATTGTCACTTCCAGCCCAAGGTCAACTTATCCAGGAAGGTTCATAAATAAGCCTTGATATATTCATTAAACTATAATGAATGTCTCCACCTTAAACTATGAGAGCTCTGGGCATAGAAATTACATCTCTTTCCTCTTTATACCCAGTGCTGAGCACTTGGTCAGCATTCAATAAATAAAGGAGAGCATTATGCATCATGATTCTGTACATGAAAGGTGTTTTTCAAAGGCCACTGGATTCAAAACTAAAGGCTTAGGAAAGATATCCAGATTCAGAATTACTTTCTTCCCCAACAGTAGCCTCTCCTTGAAGGCACTGTTGCCCCTACCATCCTGGTTTCTGCCCTTGCAACAGGTATACTCCCTCTGGCCACTGCCCTACTCTGGTCATCTCCAGGTCACACCCTCTGAAGCCAGCCCTGCCCTAAAAGATGGCTGTCTCCTGGCAAGGGCATAAATGGGTAATCATACACATTGACCCAGCTAATCAAGATGGCTAAGCCTGCCCAAAGTTCCCCTACCTCCTTTCCTCAGGCATGAGAATCTGTTCTACTTGAGGAGAATCTCCCCAAACTCCAACTTTCATGATTTTTTCCCTAACTGCCTGTCCCCTCAGGCATCTTGTCTTTTCTTCCACTTTTAGGAACAAAACTCACTGCTCAGTAACAGCAGAGAGAAACTTGATAAGTAATATACAGACAAGGAAACTAAGTCTCAAAGAATGAGTAACTTATCCCTGGTCATGGAGTTAATAGGTGTTGAAGATAAGATTAAAGTAATGCTATTTCAGACTCAACAGAACCTTTGAAACTCCTTAATCTTCCACGAGCAGACTCCCTGCTCCCCCCAGCAGCCCTACCTTCATATCCAGGCCTGTAACCCTGACCTCCACTTGCCCTTTCCTTCCTGAGGGAGGAAACATTCTGTCAGAATCTTCATGCCTTGTAAATCCTGGACTACACTTTGTTGCATAAAGGTCATATCCAAACACAGGTCTTAGAAGCAGTTGAGTTTTTGCATTTATTCTGAAAATATGGCCTCTAGCTTCAAAGGAAAAAAGCAAAATACCATAAATTTGGAACAAATTCAAGGGGCAAGCCTATCTGAAAGGGGGAGAAGTAATGTAATGATGTTCTTCTTTCGAGGAAACGAGGCTTTGCCGTGGCCATGTTCATATACTCACTGCAGCTTGACAAACCAATCAGACTTGGAAGAAGACCCTACTTTAATGAATAGCTAAGAATTATTTGAATTGCCAAATTAGGGCATCAGTCAAAGCAGCTATGAGACCCAGCTTACAGAGTCCTTTCACTTTGTCTAGGTAAGTACAACTATTGAAGTTCTTTACTCTCCAAAGTGGATAAATAACCTCTTCCTGTACACTATTCTTTACCTAACAATACCCTTTTTTTCTTGACAAAGAGAAACCGTAGTTAAAATCCTTTCTGAATTATCACCAATTTTAAAATGGTAATGCCGGGATTAAAGAAATTTTAATGCAATACCTGAATTCTCTGTGGACTTTAAAAATAAAGTTAAACAAAATAAAATAAATTTTAGAAATTATAATAATAAAGTCAACATCTTGATTTATAAGTGTACCGCCCCCCACCATGGTGCATTAACAACCATATATTTGCTAACAATTAAAAACACCCCAAAATATTACTGCTCATTTAATTCCATCATTCTCAATTAGTATGTGATTTAGAATTTAAACTTATCTTGGTCATCTTTTCTAAGGGAGTTGGGGGGTTTTCCTGTGTTTTATTTTCTAAAGTGGTTATTCTCAGTGTTATTTGAGTTATAATATCTTATTGTTGATCATTTGATTTTATCAGTTGTCCCTTCTAAAAGTGCTCAAGAGTTGTAATACTCAAGAGTTGGTCATAGCCAAGAACTGTCAAATTTATAGCCCAAATGGGAGGACTTTTGATATCAAAAGGGCACTATTAATAAATATACCAGACATAAACTATCTCTGTCCTAGACAATCAAAGAAGTATGGTCAGCCCAGCCCAGTGATTCCCATCCTGGGAATGTATCCTGAGTAAACTTTTTCAAAGGATAAAGCTAAATGCACAGACTGTCACTGATTGTCATGGCTATAGAATATATATTTGTAAAAAATGAGAAGCAACTTAATGTGGGAAAAATTAAGCTAAGGTATGAGGATGTTAGTTAATTACAGTTAAGATTAATTGACTATTATATAGTCATTAAAACTAATCACCAGGAAGTTGGTAAAATAGCACAAAATGGAATGAAAAAAAATACTTACGATGTAATTTTGTTAAAAAAAAAAAACACAACTTCAAATCATCACTGGACTCCAAACTATGTAGAATTACATGCAGATGTATACACATATATAGACATGACCAGCTACATAATTTGTGGGGCCTTTTTGAGTATGGGACCTTCCACCACTGCAAAAGTCACACACTCATGAAGCCTGGGGACAAACTAAGCTAGAAAAAAAGAAAAAGAAAACAAGTGAGTTATCTGTAAGGATCATAGGATTTGTTTGTTTTATTTTCATTATTGCTATCATAATATCATTATTTCATACATTAAATACAAATGTTTAAAAATTGGTAACATATCTTTAGGTCAACATAAAAGTGAAATAAACTTTGTTTTCACAATGTGAGCATTTTCTGACATCCTGAAAATAAGCATATTTTTTAGGGCTCTAGTTCTTAATTCTGCCTGAGCACCAGCATTTCCTTGCAGTTTTACACTTTCCAAATGTCTACTCTTCACTCAGAGATACTGATAGAGCAGGTCTGAAACAAAGCAATTAAAACCTAGTTATATAGCACTCTGCGCTGGCCTTTCCAACAGAAGGATTTCAAGTGTTGGTTTTGGCCTTTGGGATCTTATTCTCTTACAAAAATAACAAATTTTTCATTACTTTTGTGTTGTGTTTTTGGTTTGTTTTGTCCATTTTTATTCCCTAAACCTAGATATTCTCACCCATAGGGAAGCATTCAAAATAATAAATATACAAGCTATGTAATTCTTTGGTAAAAGAATATTATATTTTTAAGAAGACCAAGAAGAAATGTTAGAGACAGAGAAATCTGTTTAGAGAATTACTGAGATTTTTCTCTGTAACATGTCTTCAAGAAAAGATCTGGAAGAGCTTTCTCTGGGGTTTATTGTGACAAGCCATTAATGAGTAAGAACAGTGTTCCAGACAACAGGTAATCAACCAAAGATACATGGAAGAAATCTTCATCCAGGTAAATCCACCACGCAATCCCTAACATGGGCATTATCTCCTAGCAATGTCTGTCATGGATAGTGGCAGGGTCAGAATCAGGGCAAGGTAGCAGAGGTGAGGTACAAAAGGAAGCAATCACTCTCAAGTGCCAACCACGTACCCGTACAACCCTGAGAGCAGGTGCCTCCTTAAATTTCATGGCTTAGGTAACTGCTTGCAAAACTCTGGGTACAAGAGTAGAAATTCATAACACATGTGTCGTGTGTCTGTCTTCTTGACTCTAGAACAAATAACAATTTTTCCCTCAATAGAGTTTTAGAGGAACATTCTCAATCATCAGTAAGTAATTATTTGAAATGGATGTTATCTTTGGAAAATCTGGCTTTCGAGTCTCCATTTACAATATGTCAGATTACGCCTAATTCAATCCTTTGATGACATAAATAGAACCTCGGTAGCATTTACTCCATACCTTTAAGACCTAAAATCACCTTTAGATAGAATGTGACCCAGAGCTTCCCCATTCTAGAGAAGGTAAGAATCAGTAACCCTCTCCAGACAAGCTGGCTCCACCTAAGCATGCTGATTCTCATTAATCTGAGAAGTAAGAAAGGAATGAGGAAAAAAATAATCCTTACAGAGAGAAAAGAAAGATGGGATGATCATTGTTCACTTCTGACTGCCCACATCTCAGCTCAAGGCACTGATCTTTTCAGCCTATAGCCCACCAAGTTAGGTATTCTGTCTCTTGCTCGTCAGAGTTTGTGGAGCAAACTGGGTAATGGCAGTGACAGCATCCCCTAAAAACTGGTTGGAAATGCAGAATCTCAGGTCAGACCCCAGACCTGCTGCATCACCACCTGCATTTTAACAAGATCTTCAGGTGACTTGTAGGCACATTGACATTTGAGCGGGATGCTCTAATCCAGCCCATCCCTTCCCCAACAGAGTTTGTAATATTTCTATCATACACAAAGGGACCAAGCACAACAGAGTGAACCCAGACTTCCCTGTCTCCAAGCAGCTGCATTTCCTAACCCTTGATGTGTTGCACAACCCCTACAATGGGTTTCTGCCACAGTTACTAATTAGCAGACCAAGGCTGGCCCTCTGACTTGATTCATACTGTCGATCCTCTGTGCCCCATAGTACTTGAGAAATCTGGGGGACAATTTTGTGTTGTCGCAATGATTGGGTGTGCTATCGATATTTAGTGGGCAGAAGTCAAGGCTGCTAACTGTCCGGCAATCCATGGGATAGTTCTCTATATAAAGAGTGGTCCCACATTCCACAAAAATTTCAAGTATCCCACTGGAAAAATTTGTCTATAATTATCTGAGCCTAGGACTGAACTTTGTTTCACACATAAATACAAAGTATTTTGGCAGAAATGCAACTACTGTGCAGATCAAAGGATAAGTTGATTTGGTTTTGATCTGAATTTTGCCAAAAATTGCTCATGAATTTCCCAAAGAATCACATTAATAATGGCAACACCACTCCTGGCAATTCAATCGCTAATTCGACACACTCTATCAGACCACCTTTGTAGCTTTGTCTTTCCCAATGCAACAGTCTTCATTATGTCTTCTAAGAACAAAATGTATTCCATATACCAACAGCATTGACATCACCAGGAAGCTTGTAAGAAATACAGAATCTCAGAGCTCACCCAACACGTAATGAGCCAGAATCTGCTTTTTAACAAGATCCCTGGAGATTCGTTGCACAGTCAAGTTTGGGAAGTGCTCTTCTATTGTGTTTGGAGAAGCACAGGTTCAACGTGGTTGTGCACAAGCATTATATATTAAAATAAATATTGTTAGTTACTTTTTTATTTCTTTTCTATTTTATAATCAGTGCATACAGATTTTTAAAATTACGTTTGTACAAAAAACTGAAATAGACCCATTAATAGAGAACAAACAGGTGGTTGCCAACAGGAAGAAGGCGGGGGGGTGGACAAAATGGGTGAAGGGGAGTGGGAGGTACAAGCTTCCACTTACAAAATGAGTAAATCACAGGGATGAGAGATACAGCATAGGGAATAAAGTCAATGGTGTTGTAATAACCTCGTGTGGTAATAGTAGCTATACTTGTGGTGAGCATAGCATAACATATAGAGTTGTTGAATCACTATGTTGTACACCTGAAACTAAGGTAACATTGTGTCAACTATACTTCAAAAAAATCACATTTGTAGACTATTTGATGTTAAGTAAGGGGGTGTAATAAAATATTTGTTTTAGATAGAGGAAATTGATTGTGTCAGGATTGAGAACCACTTAGTTGGGACCTGACCATCTGCCCAGCCATTGATTATCAACTCTCTTTCATCCACAACCACTAGCTGAAGACTTGGAGCCACCCAAATTGTGATATCATCATTGACTGAAATGCCTGTTGCTACCACCCACTAACCAGATGGATCCATTTGGATAACCACATCAACCCAAATTCAGGCCAAATCCCAGAGTTCTCTGGGATAGAAACTGTCTTTTCCCTAGCTGGCCACCTTCTTTCTCTTGATAATCAGACCATTGCCAAGTTAGCCCCACCTCGCTACAAAATTTTCCCAAACCAATGTAAGTTTTTCAAATCCTCATTTGTTCTGTAAGTGATCCTGCCAGAGTTATGAAGAAGGTACAGATATGGTCTAGTGGCATTCAAACTTGAGGATTCTATATGAAACTTTCTGAGCTTCCAGAATGTTACATACACCCACATGCAGCTAAATTTTAAAAATACATTTCCTTGGGGCACCTGGGTGGCTGAGTCGTTAAGTGTCTGCCTCGGCTCAGGACGTGATCCCAGAGTCCTGGGATCGAGCCCCGCATCTGGCACCATGCTCCGCTGGGAAGCCTGCTTCTTCCTCTCCCACTCCCCTCGCTTGTGTTCGCTGGCTGTCTCCCTCTCTGTCAAATAAATAAATAAAATCTTGAAATAAATAAATAAATTAGTTAATTAATTAATTAATTAAAATAAAATAAAAATTCATTTCCAAGGCAAAAGTAAACGATTTGGCAGGGGTGAGAGGGGTTAATGCTCACACTTGTGTTGTACGTTGCCTTTCCTTGTTATGGCACGACTCTCAGAGAATTGTTCGTTTCAATTACAAAGGCTAAATGATATTTGTATGAATTATGCCACTCTATAAAGAAAATTAAGAACTAAATCATCCACGTTTTGGCTTCACAAATTATCTAAGAAATCTAATCATTTTCAAATATAGGTCTCTCCTGCTATCCAAAAGTAGAGCATTCCAATGAAATCTTTCATAAACCAAAATTGTGTAAAACGAAGAGTATCTCCTGCTTTCTGAAAGTTTATGTTAGTGCACTCTGCTTATAGGAAAGACTTACATTACATCAAAAACTAATGATGTACTATACATTGGCTAATTGAATTCAAATTAAAAAAAAAAAAAGGAAAGACATCAGTAGCTGTTTTCTCTAACTGAAAGAAAATCCAAAGAGGATTTTTGCTATATCAAAAAACAAAAAGCAAAAACAAAAGCACCAAAACCTGTTACCATTCTAATGTAAGTTTCTATAAAGGTGAAGTGAAGTAACACAAACTTTTGGAAAGCAGGGGATACATGTTTAGTCATATTTTACACTGTATATATGAAGCATGCTAGAATTATCACTTAGGTAAAACTTTTTGAGCCCAAGGTATTAATATACTTGTAATACAATAATTACTGTACCTTTTGATGCAGTTCCCAGCAGTCGAAACAGAAGTACCCACTTTACCAGTAATGTCCCAATAAATCATTTATACTGATCACATTATGCAAATTTTTCTTCATTATGTGCTTGAAATAATTTTTCCCCCCAGGCATCCTACCCTGAATCATCATCTCCAGTGTTGTGGCTTAGCTAATAGCATGATTTGTTCCATAGCATAGCATGTAGACCCTTATTTAAGACAGTTAAGATAGGAAGCAGAAAAGAGCACTTTAAAAAGTCAGAAAATGAATGCTTAGCTATTGTTTTCCCAGTTATCAGGACTGTGATTTCAGGCAATATATCAAAGTCCACGAATCACAGTTTCCACATCTACAAAAGAAGAGAGTGGGCCAAATGGTCTATAACTTTCTTTCCAGCTTTAGCATGTTGTGATTATAGTCAAAGAGCAAACATGTAAATGTATTCTTTAAACTGTACAGCAATTTTCTAACATTTCTGAATTCATCCTTGATATTAGGTCACCTGGTGATCTTTCAAAGGATTGTAACTGTCAATACTTGGTTATATAGGTTCATGGAAAGAAGCAATGTCATTCTTGATACAAAAATCAGGTATAATTCACTTCCGAAAGTAGTATTTTAACTCTTTTACCCTCCTAAGTAAATAGAGTTGAGAAAGGCAGACCAAAAGAAAATAAGTCACAAGCTCCAGGGCAAAGGAGGGATGCAGACAACAGGGCATTGAAAAGGTGACAGACCATGGGCACCTGTGTGAGTCAGTTGGTTAAGTGTCTGCCTTCAGCTCAGGTTATGATCCCAGGGTCCTGGGATCGAGACCCACATCAGGCCCCCTGCTCAGCAGGGAGCCTGCTTCTCCCTCCCCTTCTGCTCCTACCCATGTACTCTCTGTCTCCCTCACTTTCTCACACAAATAAAAAATCTTAAAAAAAAAAAAATGTTACAGCCCAAGAGGTGGGGGGAGGGGGGCTCACATATGTGCAAATAACTTAACTCTAGTGACTTAAATTTGATCAGTTTGAAAGACTGATTTATACAGGTTACAATCTAACTTTTTAATAAAAGTTCTCTCATATTTTTGCTATAACATAAAACAGATTGTAGGTGTTTACTAAACAGTCTTCGCAACTTGGCAAAATCTGCCAAAATGTATAATGTGTATGACCTTTGATTCAACAGCTCTATTTCTTCAACCCTGTTCAACAGAAATATTGGCACACGTACAGAGAGATATGTGTACAAGGGTTTTCACTGCAGGACTGCTTGTCCTGGAGAAAAATGGGAGACAACCTACATAAACGACCCACAGCAGGGCAGAAGTCATGCACACTGCACACTCATTTCATCTTGAAAAAATTTCAGACTTACAGAAAAGTTGTAAAAACAGTAGAATGAACTCCCCAAATGTCAACATGTTATCACAATTGCTTTATCCTCCCTTCCTCCCTCCCCCTCCCTTCTTCCCTCCCTCTCTCTCTCTCTGTCTTCTTCTACGTACACACACACACACACACACACATTTGTTATTTACAACAAAATTTAAAATTTTTCTTTAGGGTCCTTTCTTTAGGGTCCAAGACCAGGTATTGCATTTACTTGCCAAGTATCTTGAGTCTCCTTTAATCTGAAATAGTTCCTTCATCTTCCTTTGTCTTTCAGGACTTTGACATTTTTAAAGAGAACAAGCCAATTACTTTGTAGAATGCCCCTCAATTTGACTATGCCTGATATTTCCTTGTGATTAGATTCTGCAGTCATTTTCACTTTAATAAATATATTTCTAATGACATGGTAGACCTCAGAACATTCTGCTAATGGAAAAGGGGACCATGCTGTCATAGTCATGACAGGAAACAGATGGCCCACTCAAAGGATTTAACTAAATTTTAATGTAGGGGCTCTTTTCAGAGGTGTGGACGGGGTTAAAGGAACAGAAAGGGTTAAGGGAAGCAACACAGGATAGTAAGGCACCCTGGTATTAGCAAGAGTGGGAAGCTTTACCAGTCTTGAGCTAAAGGAGCAAGAGGGCTAAGGAAGAATGGCAGCTAGGCAGGCACTTCAGCCATAGAGGAACATGGGTTGGGAGAGAGGGTCAAGGTTATAAATATCCTAACTTCCTTCTTTACCACTCTCCAATCTCCTACCAGTATCTCCTTTAGCCAGAAGCAACCAGAAGAAGGAGGACAAGGGAGCCAAAGTAATGTAATCCATAGAAGTCAGCTTTCCAGGGCACACTGCAACACAGATAAAGGTGGAGAATAGATCTTGGGCAGAGGGACAAATAGAGAACAACCAGCACAAGGAGCAAGTTCTTAGTGTATAAGGATATGAAACAAGATGTCAACTTGGATTTTTCTCACGGTACAAAATTTCACCTAAGGGTCAGGGCTGAAAATAGAAGGCACTAAGCACTTCATGTTTTTATGTGCAAGCAGTCAAAACTGGGGTCACCCTCCTTCCCACAGACCTTACAGAAACAAAACTGTACAAGTCCTACCACCACCCGTCACCACATTACCCTCCTCCAGTTCACATAAAAAGAGAACTGTGAGGGGAGGAGGTCACCAGGCTTACAATAGCAGTTCATAAAAAGAGTCTATTCCGTTAGCTCCCCTTGCAAGGAAGAGAGAGAGAGAGAACGTTGCTTCCCCTCCCCCAGGACAAGGTGGACAATCTCTAGTGAGCCTCCAACAGAACTGCTTGTAAAGACTGGGGTGACTGCAAAAAGAGTTTGGCATTTTGTTTCTCAACTGCATGTCTGGTTGGCCAGCAGATCTAATGATCTGCTCCGTGCTCCCTGCATAAGACCAGCAGGTTTAATGGTCCCCCCGCAAAGGAGGAGAGAACTGGAGAGAGATGGCAAGGGGCCAGCAGCAGGGGGTACCAGGTAGAAAGAGAGTCAGAACTGCTCCCACCCCCATCAAGTTCTTGATTCCTGACAGAGTTGGAAGAAGGGATCCCACATGTGTCTGCCAGCCTTAGAGATAGTTTTGGTGAGCAAAACTCACCAAGATAGTTGGGTGTTGCATGGGGACAGAGGTGCACCCTATTAAAGAATGAGAAAGGATGCTGTTCTTGGCTGCAAGAGGTATCTAAATATGACAAAGGGCTACTGATGCCCACCAAGGCTAAATGGAAGCAAGCCTCTCTTTTTTTTTTTTTTTAAGATTTTATTTATATATTTGACAGAGATAGAGACAGCCAGTGAGAGAGGGAACACAAGCAGGGGGAGCGGGAGAGGAAGAAGCAGGCTCATAGCTGAAGAGCCTGATGTGGGGCTCGATCCCATAACGCCGGGATCACACCCTGAGCTGAAGGCAGGCACTTAACTGCTGTGCCACCCAGGCACCCCGAAAGCAAGCCTCTCTTGCAAGGAGCATATTGATACTTCTACTGCCTTTATTGAGCTCATAAAGACTAGAAGAGCAGGCAGAGCCAACCAAGAAGAGGCTGCAGGCAAGTTCCCCATCCCCACTCCCACGCAGACTGAGCAGTTGGAGCCCACATAGATCTGGCCTTCACTGGGGCTCAGGGGAGGAAATTCAGTCTGAATTGCATCTAAGACCAAAGTTTTAAAAAATATAGGATCATAAATATTGAAAGGAAATCATTCTAATAACTGAAAGTAACAGGAAAGTTATGGAAAGGGACTAAAATTTCATTAAGGAACCTATATACCACCACCAAGAAAGGGAAGGTTAAAACATCACAGTTGGGGGAAAGTCATTTTTTTTAAATTAAATCATTTCATATTTATGTTCCAATGAATCGTGTTCCTCCACAATTACCTTCATATTTAAAAAGTCATATACATATATGCAAATAAAAAAATTTGTTGGACCGCATATCAAATTGTTAATGGCCATTACATATGTGAAAGAAAGTGAGGTTATGGAAAGTGTGAGGAGTGACAATAATTTATCCTGTCTACCTTCTTTGGTATTTGAAATTTATAATACATGTGTATTTGTGCATTATATATGGAGTTATTACAAGGGGGGGAGCTTTCTTGCATGTTCTCTGTGAGGCATTGTCAACTTCTCAAGTGTTAGTAATATATTGTGAGGGTCACAGGGGTTGACACGTGCAAAGCCTTTATCATAAGACCTGGCACATGAGATGCTCACTTAGTTCCTGCCTCTTGGCCCTCCCACCACACCTTTGTCGTTAGCAACTCACACTAAGTGTGATAGCCCAAACACTAAATTTTATGTTTAAAAAGGAAGTGCTATACATACTGCAAATGCAATTATTAGCTTATTTTTCTTTCTTTTTTTCAGAGTGCACACATGTGCAAGAGAGAGAGAAAGAGAGAGAGCACACATGACTTGGTGGGGAGGAGCAGAGAAAGAGGGAGAAGCAGAATCCCCCCCAATGAGCAGGGAGCCCAATGTGGGGCTCGATCCCAGGACCCTGGGATCATGACCTGAGCAGAAGGCAGACGCTTAACAGACTGGGCCACTCAGGCACCCTTCTTTATTTTCTTTTTAAAAACCAGGATTAAATATTTCATTTATAAATGAACTTAGCTTTTTTTTTTTTTCAGTGTTTTCAATAGCTTTATACTTAATTCTTCTCGGGTTCCTTTCACAGTCCTCAAAAATGTGTTTCCACTTGCCCTGAACACAGTTATCACTCAACTTACTTTCTTTACTCTGCTTAGTTCTGCCGGACCTGTATCCAAGTGGACCTCTCCTGCAGAGCACCTCTAATATGCATCTCAGAAAAGCACACATGTGTCGCCTGGGTGGCTCGGTGTCCGATTCTCGGTTTTGTCTCAGGTCATGATCTCAGGGTCCTGGAATAGTCCCATGTCAGACTCTGCACTCAGTGGGGCGTCTGCTTCAAGATTCTCTCTCTCCCTCTGCCACTCCCCCCGCTCATTCTCTCTCTCCAAAATAGATAAATAAATCTTTATTTTAAAAAGAAAGAAAGAAAAGAAAAGAAAAGCTCACGTGCAATCCTGAAGGTGAGAATGCACCAGAAAACGTCAGCAACGTCTCCTGTACGACTCTGTCCCATTACCTCCTCGGCTTCTGCCTGGTCCCATTCCTGGCTCACATCTAGCAAGAGCTGGTAATGCCACTGATGACCCCTAACTTCCTACCCTTCATTCAGTCTACATTCACGAGGGCTTACTATGTATCAGAGCTATATTTGGGGTTGGAGGATAACAATGAATAAAATACAGCCCCGCTGGCCACACACCAAAGCCCCAGCCTTCCCACTGTTTACCAATCCCAGGTCAGCCAGGTCCTCCATTCCAAGCTTAGCATGAATATCATCCCTGTAAATCTTTATCATTTCCAAAGCGACTATCGTGATGATGTTTGCTGTTAATATTACACTTTAAGTTGATTAACCAAAAAACAAAACAAAACAAAAAAAACACCTAAGCTATAGTTCATTTTCTTTCACATTTTCTGTCGTGATAACCTACCTCTCTGAGTCATAAAATGTTAACAGAGTAACCTTAATTTTATGAGTGGTGAAAGCTGTTAACAGTAATTTTTAAAAGATGTTTATTTAACACAACAAAACCAGACTGGACAAGACTGCGGTATGGGCTTAAGTCCACTTAGCAGGGGAACTTCTCCAAGGTAGATAAAGGTCCTCACAGGCTGTGAATGCGACCTAAGCTTTAGCTTTCTGTTACTGTGCTGCCTGTAGCTCTGGCCTCCCTGAAGACTGCAAAACAGGTTAGGGACTTTCGTTTGAAATTCCTGATTCCTGATTTCCTGGGATTGTCCCAGTGTTCTGCTTGTTTGTGCTTTTGAATGAGGTCAATTCTATTTTAGCAATTCAGTTATGAGCACATCTTTCATCAACTTTTCTTTAATTCTTCTCTTATCAATATAAAGCTTTTCATAGAAGCAGTTCTCTACATTTAGTTTCTTGTATTTGGAAGGAAAAGAAACAAAATTTCAACGAAAACAGAATTTAGAGGCTAGAAAATAAGGGAAATTAATAAACCATCAGCATGTGAAACTCATCTCTGAATCTGGCTGTCAGGATCAACTCAAATACTGTGTCTGCTGGGAGAATATTGTAGGTCATTGTTAGAATCATGTTAGAATAAATTCAACAATCAGATTTGATATTTCAAAATCTTGGATAGTAGGGTTCCTGGATTTTTTTTTAACAAGAAATTATCACCAAAAATAAAGGGAACATAGTTTGCTATCATGTTGACTTAAAATGAAAACCAAAAAGCTTAGACTTAGGTAGGGTGTTATGGCAAGTGAATTTGATTTTTTGTTTTAAAACCACTGCTCCTTTTGAATCTTCAAAACCTGTTCCCTCCATTCCCTGCTCAGCTTGAAGCTGACTCCTTACCCCTCTTTTCTCCCTCCCACTCAAGTCACATTCCTTTTAACTATGAACTCACTCAGCTCTTACCCCTCAAGCTACTTCACACCAAACTGTTCTTTAACAATATTTCAATCCAGCCAGAACCAAATTTCAAGAGAAGGAATGTGACTTCAAGCCAGAACCTTGTCTTTTTATAGAACTGAGTGGAATCCACAGCTATTTGACTGGTACTGTATCTAGTGTGTAGCCGATGTCATGTGCATGAGAGCTTAATAAGACAATTTGATGATGAAATACCCTCCCTGGGCAAGAAAGCCACAAGGAAATTCCAGAGAAAGGAGCAGGGCCAAATCCTGCAACAAATTTAATTTAGCCTGCCAAATCATAACATGTGATTGATAATAGCAGCGAACAAAAAAAAAAAAAAAGACTCAAAAGTTAATCCTTAGGCACTATACTCATGATATTCAATTATAGCACGAAAATACATATAATAAAATATACCAGAACATTAATGCTTATAAAACTGTTAGCCTTTTCAACACCTATTGCACTTATGCTAATATGCCTGGTTGAGGCATCAAATAGAGGCCTCTGTTGATTTATAGTTTAAATTACAAATGTAACATCCTGCAAAATCATGCATTAACAAATACGGATGTCCATTTCAATATTCACATGGACAAAATATTCAAACTACTGCTTCTTTTGACCCCTATAAAAATACTCCCTTGGTGTGGAAGTATCACTTATTGACTGCATCCCTAATTCATAACTTTTAAAGAAATTGTAGAAAACAAGAGAAGTCCCAAAAGAACAAAAGGAGAGGGGAAACTGCCAGGTATGGTTCTAAACTTTTAAATGGGGTAAGAGTGGGATTCCACAAACTCTAGACAAGTGCTGTCCGATGGAAATATTATAGTCACACTTAAAAACGTTAAAAAGAACTAGGTGAAATTAATGCTAGTAGTACATTTTATTTAACTCGATATATCAAAAATATTATCATTTCCTCATGTAATAAATATTACAAAATTATTCATGAGATATTTTAAATCTTTTTGTATATTTTCAAAATCTGATGTGTGTTTTGCCCTTATGCCCCATTTTAATTAGGACCGGCCACATTTCAAGTGCTCTATAGCCGCTTGCGGCTCTTGGCTAATATTGGACCGTGCAGCTACTGACCCCTAAGCCACTGATTACAGCACAGTTTGGAAACTGATTGCGCCTTGGCAAAGCCTGAGGCAAAAGCTGATGGACTCCTACTTTATTAAAGGCACAATCCCATGAGGTGGAAAGAGGCGAAGGGGGAGTGTGGCAGGGAAGGAAGGCCACGGAGTTGGCCACTGCTTAGAAACCAGAACAGTTGTTCCCTGTCACACAATCATCTTCTGAGACACACAAGCTGGTATGTCTCAGCAGGAGAAGGATGGATTTATCAACTAGTTTCCATCTCACTTTGACCAAAGTTCACTTCACGGGACATTAACTCCCGCACACCTTCAGGTTGCATGTAACGTGATGCCAGTTCAGCACCTGCACCTCCGAGGCTTTGGGGAAAGCCCAGCGCAGCAAGCAAGTAATGCACGGCAGAGGCAGGAAGCAGGGCACTGTGGGGCGGTACCCGCGTGCAGCTAGTTGCCATAGCAGCTGGGGAAAACAAGCGGCCAAGGAGCCTAGGGACAGCAGTGTCGTGAGGATGTGAGGTGGTGGATAAGAAATGCCTGACGCAACTGAAAAAATAATGTAGAGATGACTAAGAGTCACTACTGGGGCACCCAGACTGAGTCACATCAAACAGCATTTATGCTCTGCTTTGCTTAAAGGCACCAAATGTGTAGATCATGTTAAGACTTGCCTGGATCTTCACACTGTCCATCTAATCTTCAAACCTGATGTAGCTTAATTACTTCCTACAAACCAAGCTCTGCTCTGGGCACTCCCCAAAGTTAGTTTTTATAAGGAAGGAATTTAAAGACCAACAGCCCTATATCCCAACAACCTATATCCCAAGAGCCTTGCCCTGACTCTTCTCTGATCCTAGGCACCAGCTCTAGTGACTGGGTCCCTGCACTGTTACTTAAATCCGACTCTTTTCCCCTCTACTTTCTTCCTCTTTCCCAGGGGTGCTGGAAACCAATGTCACCAGGTCCCATCAGCCTAAGGCTGGGCTTGTTCTACCTGCCTCCTTCCCTTCATTGTTTTATATTTCTAAACCTTCGTTTCGCAGGGCATGGATCTGCCTGGAAGCCAGATGACTTCCCTTATTGGGTCTTCCTTGCAGAGATGCTCCCATGATGTGTCCCTGTCACTCTCATCTCCACAAATTGACTTCCTCCAGCATTGCTGGACTTCCCACACACCTGAAGCTTGATCTATCCCCCAACTCCATCCTCCCCACCCCACACCCCTCAAATATTCATTCTACCTTGAAAGGACATCTGTTCTCCAGAGTTCAAAGATCAGTCTTTGATCTTTCCCAGCTAGGGCCTTCTCATGGAGTTTCTGCTCGCCATCCAGCAATTTGCGTATCCCTTCTTCTGGACAGACACAACCCTGTGCCAGATTCACAGCTTGGTGAGCAAATCTCCCTTGTGCAAGTCACCAACTGCCCAACTTCACGTTTGGCTTCACTTTTGCTGCCTAAAGCATATTTCCCCCAAACTCTTCCAAAAATTTTCTTCTTCTAGTCTCTGCTTAAATGTTCTCCCTCGAGAGGCTCTCCGGCCATCCTTCTAAAGTAGGCCCTAATTACCGTCTCACATTACCCTCAAAGCACTTGTCATTATTTGTATATTATATACCCATTTGCTTATTTACTTGTTTGTCTGCTTCTTCAGACTATCAGCGCCACTGAAGCCGAAATTACCACTGTGTATCCAGAACACTTCCCAGAGCCAGAATAAGTCTTTGTTGAATGAAAGAATAAATGAATGATCTATTTACCTAGCAGTGAAGCTCCTTATATTAAAGATCAAGGGAATGACACAGATCAGGGAACAGGATCACAAAGGAGTCAGACAGACAACATAACACATAAACCACTGGTTTATAACACTAGAAAGTGGCAGGGCTTGGGGCAAACTACAAAAAGTCTATAATTCCCAAAGACATTCAATTTCAAATTTCAAACTACCTCATTGGCCCAACAGAACTCACCCTGGGGGGACCTGGGGGGACCTGGGGGGCTCAGTCGTTAAGTGTCTGCCTTTGGCTCAGGGCTCGATCCCAGAGTCCTAGGATCGAGCCCCACATCAGGCTCCTCTGCTATGAGCCTGCTTCTTCCTCTTCCACTCCCCCTGCTTGTGTTCCCTCTCTAGCTGGCTGTCTCTCTCTCTGTCAAATAAGTAAATAAAATCTTTGAAAAAAAAAAAAAGGCACTCACCCTGGACTCAGCGTCTTGCCAGCACTGCTGGACTTCTTTCCAACTCCTGCAGCTTGATGGCCAGCTTGTAGATGGAGAATCCAGGACCTGATGGATACAGAGCTCTCCTTAGTCTCTTATAATCACCTGGCTGGTGAATTAATGTGGAATTTTACCCCCATGACTTTGCATATAGTCTTCCCTCAATTCCTTTCACATCTACCTTTTCCATCTCCACTTTGCTAATTCCAATTCATCCTTCCTCAAGGAGTCTTGTGTGCCAAGCCCGTCCCTACCCCTCCTCTGTGCTCCCGTGATGCTCTGCGCTCCGGCTCATCTGTTTGTCTCTCTACCAGACTTCCCTTAAGGGAAACGTCCGAGGCTTGTGCCCTGCTGTGTCCTTGGTGCCTGGCACAGTGCTTGCCATAAATTAGAATTGAAAACATTTACCAAATGAACAAATGACTCTGCTGTAGGGGTTCCTAGCTGGTTGAACCACACTCTTATAGAAAGCTCAAGAATGGATCCAGATACGGATGAAGACTCCATCCTATTCTGTATCCTTTATGAATAACTCTGCCCAAGACAAGTTCTGCTCTGACATGTGAAGCAGGCAAAGCTGGGAAAGAGAGTCAGTGTATTGGGAAATGGCCAAGGGAGAGGAGATAAGAGATTGTGGCTGTAATGAGTGTGGGTTGAGGCCTCAATTTTGTAAACCAACTTTAAATATTTTCATGAGGGTTGGTGTGTAGGATTTGTGGACAAGTGTGGGGGAGGAGGTGTGGTTCAAGGTAGGAATGTGCATCTGCTTCTTGGATTCACTTACTGGTGGTTTTACAAGACTGGGGCTGGAGCAGTTCCAGCTGTTTCGCTTTTCCTTTGCCAGAGAGCCTATAAGTGCTATTTTAAAAGTAGCGTTGCTGACAGGATTCTATAAATTAATCTGTGTGCACCTTTCTCACCCAAGTTCTCGATTTATAACACCCTCAGTTAGAATACAGCCTCCTCTCTTTCCTCATCATATGCATACAAATACAACTAGTTCATTCTCCCCTTTAAGCATACTGTTTACTTTACTCTTGAATTTGATACCAGAATTGCTAAATGTCTGCTGAAGTTTAGGAAAGCAGAGTGGATATAAATAGGGTCAAGGAACCCACATCTTTTAGAAGATGGCCAAACTTCTAAAATCTACACAGTGGAACCCTTGAGGGTAGTATTCTTCTCTAGCTTATTGTCTAATGAATGCTTCCCTCCAGGAATCAAACCTGTTAGTAACTAGTAAAAACCCCCTTGAATGCTTGCTTTAGAAAATTATAAAATTTGGGACGCTCTATGTGTATAACCGTATTTAATTCTCACAGCAACCTACTGAGATATGGGTATTTGTAGCAGACCAGGGAGGTACCCCACATATTCACTACACCCACATTGTCCATTCTCCAGAGAGGGGAGGAGACTGGAAATGGAGATTATAATTGATCATGGCTCCATGATGAAGGCTTCATAAAAACCCCTGAAGTACTGGGTTCAGAGAGCTTCCTGGCTGGTGAACGTATCTTCCTGCTGGAAAGGGTGGCACACCCCAACTCCACAGAGACGAGAGCTCCTGCACTCAGAATCCTTCCACACCTCACCCAATGTACCCCTTCATCTGGCTGTTCGTTGGTATCCTTCATTATATAATAAACTGTTAAATGTAAGTGTTTCCCTGAATTCTATGAGTTGTCTGGCAAATGATCGACTCCAAGATTTGGTCTGTAGGAAGCTCTTCTGTAACCAAATCACAGAGAAGTTGTGGGTAACCTGTGAACTTACTACTTGCGATTGGCATTTGAAGTTGAGGGCAGTCTTGTGGGATGAGCCCTTAACCTATGGGGTCTGCACTTACTCTGGCAAGTCTGAATTAAATTAAATTAAACTGTAGGACATCCGGCTGATGTCACAGAGAATTGTCTGATGTGTGGGGAAAAAAGACCCACATATTCAGTGTCATAAGTATTGTGTGTGTGAGTAAGGAAGACACACAGAGTTTTTCCTATACAGTCCTAATGATCATTGCCTACTAAATTCACACCCTTGTTTAATCTTCTCCTCTTGAGTGTGGGCTAAACTCATGGACTAATTTCTATCACACAGAACACAGCAGAAGTGATGGGATGTCACCTTCAAGGCGAGATTAGAAAAGGCTCTGGCTTCCATTAGGGATGCTTTCCTTGCCTGCTCTCTCACTCTTTCCTGAGCCATGTGTCACAGACTGAAATGTGTCTCTCCCAAAGTCCATATGTTGAAGCTCTGACCCCCAATGTGATGATATTTGGAGATGGGGCCTATAGAGAGGTTATTAAGGTCAAGTGAGGACATAAGGGCTGGTGTCCTTATAAGAAGAGGAAGAGACATCAGAAATCTCTTTTTCTCCACACATGCACAGAATAAAGGCACGTAAGGACACAGCAAGAAGGCAACTGTCTAAAAGCTGGGAACAGAGCTCTCATCTCAAACTAACATTGCTGAGACCTTGACTGTGGACTTCTAGCCTCCATAACTGAGAAAATAAATGTCTGGCATTTAAGCCACCCAGTCTGTGGTATTTTGTTACAGTAGCCCAAGTTGACCAACACACCATGTCATGAGGTAGTCCTCTGAAGAGACCCATACGTCAAGGAACCAAAGCTTTTCAACAACCACATTAGTGAATTTGGAAGCAAATCTCCTTAGTCAAACCTTCATATGAGAGCGTACTTCTAGCTGACAGTTTGATTGTCAACTTGAGCCAGAGGCACACAGCTAAGCTGCGCCCAGATTCCTGACCCACAGAAACTGTAAGATAACAAATGTTTATTGTCATAAGCTAAAAAATATTTGGTAGTAATTTGTTATGCAACAAAATAGATAACTAATACATGGAAGTAACATGTAGTGTCAAGAGATCAGGTAGATAAAGTGGCTAACAGTAAGTCAGCCCCAAATGTATTGTCAAAAAAAAAGGGGGGGAAGAAAGAGTCAGAGCAGCAAATTGGGAATTCTAGTGTGCAGTCAAATAAAATAAGGATAAGGAGGCAAAAACAAGGACAGACAACTGGCGGAGCAAATGAGAAGCCTTCTTTGTGAATTCCAGATGACAGGTCCCAGCCTGGGATTGGATTTGTCTATGCTTCAGGGCAAAAGGTTTACTTTCAATATCCATAACAAAGAGGTAAGGTGGTGTCTTATTTTGGGTTACCCCGAAACAGATTTTGAGATAGGATTCGAAGTAAAAGTAGTTAATTTGGAGGTGATAAAAAAGAGAAAGAAAGAAAGAAAAAAACCACACCACTAGTGGAAAGGGAAGTAAGGCAGGAAAGAGAAGAAACTCAATGTCATATCCTGTGCAGACTGTTATAACAAAACACCATATACTGGGTGGCTTATAAACAACAGACACATATTCCTCATAATTCTGGAGGCCGTCTTTCTGGTTCCTAGATGGTGCCTTCTAGCTATTATTCACGTGGCAGAAGGGGCTAGTAAACTCTATAGGATGTTTTTATAAGTGCACTAATCCCATTCATAAGGACTCCACCCTCACGATCTAAGCAATTTCCAAAGGCCCCACCTCCCAATACTATTACACTGAGCATTGGGTTTCTTCTTCTTTTTTTTTTAAGATTTCATTTATTTATTTGAGAGAGAGAATGAGTGAGAGAAAGAGAAAGAACACAAGTTGGGGGAGGGGCAAAGGGAAAGGAAGAAGCAGACTTCCCACTGAGCAGAGAGCCGGACTCCGCTTGATCCTAGGACTCCAGGATCATGACCTGACCGGAAGGTAGACGCTTAACCAACTGAGCCACCCAGACACCCAGAGCATTAGGTTTCAACATTTGAATTTTGGGGTAGGAGGGAAAGTGCACACAAATATTTGGCATATAGTAGCCAATAATGAATATGTTATCATGCAAGTTGTCACTGTGGGTAACTGAACTTTAATGCCACAGGTAACTCTGGGAGGAAGGATGGAACATAGATCTCAGAGTTATGCATCTCAGGAATATCCCCACCATATCCTGTCTGCCATCAGTTGGTGGGCGGGGCGGGGGGTGGGGGCATGAATTCCCAGTACCTGTGCCTATAAAGACATACATATATTAGTAATGAGACGTACATATGCATACATAGGTTGTTGTGCGTGAAAATAATAAGTGCCAAGGGCATAGGAATGAGACACTGGGAGCATTTCCTACATATAGACCCCCTGAAGTAGCCTATAATTGTTTAGGTAGCAACTACATACAGTCTATCTAAATGAAATCATTGAAAATTATTATCATGAAAACCTGTTGAAATGAACATGGCTGTTAGGCTTTTTAAGAGATTTGAAAAACAGTGTTTGAATTCAAATGAATTCAGTCTCACTCTTGCATTAAATCTTGATTTGAGTCAGAGACTTTTGAAAAGTTACGAGCTTCTCTGAGACTTCGTTTTCTCACCTATAAAATGGACTCAATAATTCCTACTATATTTGGTAGTTATGAGACAAAGTGTGTCAAACATAGAGATAATTCATTGTTTTTTTAAGTTTGAACTACCGTGATAATTTGGTGATGGCAACTGTGCCAAAGGATTGCTTAAACAAAATTAGTAATATCACATAAAATCAATGTTAGTGTATGCTATAGACTGAATGTTTGTCCCCCTCAAATTCATATGTTAAGTATTAATACCCAGTGTGATGGTATTAGGAGGTGGGGCCTCAGGGAGTTGACTGGATCATGAGGGTGGAGCCCTTATAAAAAAGACCCCAGAGAGTTCCCTTGTCCCTTTCACCACGTAAGGACATGGCAAGAAGATAATTGTTTATGAACCAGGAAGTAAGTCCTCAACAAACACCAAATCTGCTAGCACCTTGCCCTTGGACTTCCAAGCATCCAGAGCTGTGAGAAATAAATGTCTATTGTTTATGAGCCACTTGGTCTATGGCATTCTGTTATAGCAGCCCAAGTGGACTAACATAATGAATGTCCTTGAGATAAAAAGTCAACAATGCCTATCAGTATCGAAATACTTAATCTATGAGACATTGTACAAACAAGTATTTCTTACAACTTCCTTTCACATTCCAATGCTAAAATTACATTAGAAAGCTAATGTCATTGATACTCTATATGGCAAATCCAAAAGACTCCACCTCAAAATTGCTAGACTCACACAGGAGTTCAGCACAGTGGCAGGATATAAAATCAATGCACAGAAATCAGTTGCATTTCTATACACTAACAATAAGACGGAAGAAAGAGAAATTAAGGAGTCCATCCCATTTACAATTGCACCAAAAACCATAAGATACTTAAGAATAAACCTAACCAAAGTGGCAAAGGGTCTGTACTCTGAAAACTATAGAACACTCATGAAAGAAATTGAGGAAGACACAATGAAATGGAAAAACGTTCCATGCTCATGGATTGGAAGAACAAATGTTAAAATGTCAATGCTACCTAGAGCAATCTATACATTGTGTGCAATGCCTATCAGAATACCATCAACTTTTTTCACAGAGGTGGAACAAATATTCCTAAAGTTTGTATGGAATCAGAAAAGACCTTGAAAAGCCAAAGGAATGTTGAAAAAGAAAACCAAAGCTTGTGGCATCACAATGCTGGACTTCAAGCTCTATTACAAAGCTGTAATCATCAAAACAGATACATAGATCAATGGAACAGAATAGAGAACCCAGAAATGGACTTTCAACTCTATGGCCAATTAATCTTTGACAAAGCAGGAAAGAAGATCCAATGAACAAAAGACAGTCTCTTCAACAAATGGTTTTGGGAAAATTGGACAGCCACATGCAGAAGAATGAAACTGGACCATTTCCTTACACCATACACAAAAATAGATCTGGATGAAAGACTTAAATGTGAGACAGGAATCCATCAAAATCCTGGAGGAGAACACAGGCAGCAACATCTCTGACCTCAGCCACAGCAACTTCTTGTTAGACACGTCTCCAAAGGCAAGGGAAACAAAGGCAAAAAATGAACTATTGGGACTTCATCAAGATAAAAAGCTTTTGCACAGCAAAGGAAACAGTCAACAAAACCAAAAGACAACTGACTAAGTGGAAAAAGATATTTGCAAATGACATATCAGAAAAAGGGTTAGTATCCAAAATCTATAAAGAACTTATCAAGCTTAACACCCAAAAAGAACAAATAATCTAATCAAGAAATGGGCAGAAGACATGAAATAGACATTTCTCTAAAGAAGATATACAAATGGCCAACAGACACACGAAAATATGCTCCATATCACTCAGCATCAGGGAAATACAAATCAACCACAATGAGATACCACTTCACACCTATCAGAATGGTTAAAATTAACAAGTCAGGAAATGACAGATGTTGGTGGGGATGCCGAGAAAGGGGAACCCTCCTACACTGTTGGTGGGAATGCAAGCTGGTGCTGCCACTCTGGAAAACAGTATGGAAGCTCCTCAAAAAGTTGAAAATAGAGTTACCCCACAACTCAGCAATTGCACTACTAGTATCTACCCCGAAGGTACAAATGTAGTAATCCTGCACTCCAATGTTTATAGCGGCAATGTCCCAATAGCCAAACTATGGAAAGAGCCCAGATGTCCTTCAATAGATGAGTGGATAAAGAAGATGTGGTGTATATAAATGCAATGGAATACTAGTCAGCCATCAAAAAATGAAATCTTGCCATTGGAACTACGTGGACAGAACTAGAGGGTATTATGCCAAGCAAAATAAGTCAATCAGAGAAAGACAATTATCATATGATCTCACTCATTTGTGGATTTTAAGAAACAAAAGAGAGGATCATAGGGAAGGGATGAAACCAGAGAGAGAGGCAAACCATAAGAGACTCTTAACTATAGGAAACAAACTGAGGGTTGCTGGAGGGGAGGGGGTGGGGAGATGAGGTAACTGGGTGATGGGCATTAAGGAGGGCACATGATGTAATGAGCACTGGATGTTATATAGAACTGATGAATCACTGACCTCTACCTCTGAATCTAATAATGTTATATGTTAATTATATGTTATAATTATATGTTAAAACATTATATGTTAATTAATTAAATTTAAATATTTTTTAAATTAAAAAACAAAAAAACCTAATGTCATTTTCACCATATCCAATCAAAAATTTGGATTTCTTCAAACCCGTTTTTTCTATAAAGCTTTCTTTTTTTTAATTATTAACATGTAATGTATTATTTGTTTCAGGGGTACAGGTCTGTGATTCATCAGTCTTACACAACACACAGCGCTCACCACAACACATGATTGTATATATTATATATAAAATATGTAATCAAAATGGTGAAAATTCATCTAAATAAGTTGGCATCATTTGGTTAAAATGAGCTTTGCATGTGAAAAAAACAAAATAACAGAGAAAATGGAGCACTAGCTCTCCAAAATTGTGATTTTTAAATTTTAAAACCACATTGGCATGAACAAAATTTATCAATATATGAACTAAAGGATAGAAGCACCCATTTTTTAGGAGTTTGCCTCTGGAAAACTCAGAGCTGGAGACAAAATTTAAATTCATGAAGAATTGCCAAACAAGCGAAGCAGAGCTAATTGGCCAAAAATAAATAAACTAACTCCAAATATGTGAGAAATGAACAGAAACACGACATTCCTGTAAGTATCCCAGGGTTCATAAAAATAGTTCAAAACCTCTGAAATCTCTGACAAATAGACACAAATATTTAAGACACTTTAAAATTGGAAATACTGTCACCATGATGCACAAACTTACCAATGTGTGACAAACTTCTATGATTGGAAATATTTATTTTTGACCTATTTGTTGTTTCAATTTCCCTATAACCTCCACTATAGTCTGACACATGGTAGATGTGTGACAAATGTTAGTTGTCTTTTATCTATTAGTATTAACAGAAGAAAATGCTAACAAAGATTTCTGAGACCCACCTTCAAGTCCAAACCATTTCCAAATAGGCCCTATTGGTTAAAAAGCCCAATTACTGGAGGGGTGTCTGGGTTGGTTAAGTGACCAACTCTTGATTTTGGCTCAGGTCATGATCTCCAGCTCATGAGATCGAGCTCTGTAACAAGTGCCATTCCCTCTCTCTCTCCATCTCCTTCTGCCCTCCCCCGCCCCAATCTAGCTCGCCTACATGCGTGCTCTCTCTCTCTTAAAAAAAAAAAAAAAAAAAAGCCCAATTATAGGAAATCAAACGGGAGGTTGTTATGAAGTGCTTTGGGTTTGTTTGGGTTTTTTTAAAGATTTTATTTATTTATTTGAGAAAGAGAGCATGAGAGGGAGAGGGGCAGAATTAGAGGGACAGACTCCCCACTGAGCATGGAGCCTGAAGCAGGCTCAGTCCCAGGACTCTGAGACTACAACCTGAGCCGAAATCAGATGAGGTCCAATGTTCAACTGACTAAGCCACCCAGGAGACCCCATGCTTTGAGGTTTTTAATGCAAGAGTAAGGAAGAGGTAGGTAGATATTGGAGATAGTCTACCAATGCATCAAATTAATAAGGTGTAGGAGGTCCAGAAGCTGTGCTTGGAACAGGCAGACAAAATGGAATAGCTCAGAAGCTCCATCTGTGAATGCTGAGAATCTATTGAGGCATTCTTTTTACTAAGCCAGACAAAATCCAGAGATGAATCCTTACTGTGGTCAGAAAACACTGACCAAAGCATACCAGAAGCCTCTGATCTCTAACACATGTATAACCCTGCATGGACTCCACAGTCCAACACAACTCAGTGAAAATATGTCTTTACGAAGACTCAAGTCTTTTTATATGCATTTTGTATTCAGCAGACTTCATTAATTTTTCCCAAAGATCTTAGCACTAAGAATGATATACATTGACTGGTGAACAAAAACATTCTGGTTTTAATGGCCTAGATATCCAAAAATGTACATTACAACTTGCCTTCCCGTTTACTACCCACTCGTTGAGTCTGACCACAGCTGAATTAAAAGTCCCTGGGAATCCACATTTAAAGGTATAAGACACAAATCACTATGCTTTGAGCGTCCTCCTCCAAGGCTCAACCCCAAGACTCAGCCTGAAACAACTTGCCAGCCTCACATTCCTACAAACATACTCTATGCTTGGATGTCAATGGTTACCACCAAACTCTCTGAATCCATTAATCAACTTCTTTTCACATGGTTAAAGGCAATTCTGTTTGGGGAGTTGCTAAGCAGCTTTGTCTCGTCCTGGAGATCCATGATTAGTTGTTAAATGTCTTAGTTATGTTGGCTCCGCAGTTGCTGGGGTGGTGAGCTAGCCATTGTTAGGCGATGGGGCGATAGCCCTACCTCAGACAACAGCTGTACCACCTCCATTTGAGAAAGCCTATTGCCGAAGTTTTTTGAGAGACGGTGGGGGCGGGGTACTGTTAACTTGGCTCAGTGTCTCTCTTGGCCAGAAGGATTTTATTTGGAAATCTATTTGATCTAGATTTAGAGAAGGTCTCTGCCTTCATAAAGAACAAACAGTGACCTTATCCCAGGGACTCCACGCCATCAGGTTAGAACTTATAGAAGAGCGCTAAGGGCTTGCCCCATCTTCAAGTGGACGATTTAACTCTTGGATGATTCAGATTGTGTTTACCCAATGGCATCCACGGTTCCAGCAAAGTCAGCAGAACCCCGTCTGCTGAGTGACTAGCTGTGATTGTTTTGTTGGTGATGAGGAAGACATTCCAATCAAACTGTATGATCTGTTGGGGTGCCTGGGTGGCTCAGTTGTTTAAGTGTCTGTCTTCTGCTCTGGTCCTGATCTTGGATCAAGCCCATGTCTGGCCCTCAGCAGGGAGCTGCTTCTCCCTCTGCTCCTGCCCCTGCTTATGCTCTCCCTCTCTCTCTGTCTCTCAAATAAATAAATAAATTTTTTTTTTTTAATGTATGGCTTGTGACCGAAATATTCATATGATCTTGGTCCTGACTCAGCATGAATGAATAATCAAAAATATAAAAACACAGCCCAAGGCTTCAGGACCAGATCTTACTTTAAAACAGGGTGTTAGGGGCACCTGGGTAGCTCAGTCGTTAAGTGTCTGCCTTCAGCTCAGGTCGTGATCCCAGGGTCCTGGGATGGAGTCCAGCATCAGGCTCCTCCACTGGGAGCCTGCTTCTTCCTCTCCCACTCCCCCTGCTTGTGTTCCCTCTCTTGCTGGCTGTCTCTCTCTCTGTCAAATAAATAAATAAAATCTTTTTTAAAAATTTAAAAATAATAAATAAATAAAACAGGACGTTAAACTACCACACCAAACTTCCTAGCACAGAATACCATCCTGTAAGCATAAAGTCAAATTAACAGGCTGACTGTACTCTTCTCCTCACTACACATCCCACAGCTTGGGTATTGGACAGATACTATTAAGCCCAGATCCACCCCTCCTACAATCCCTGAGACATCGAGCAGGTCACAAATCCCTCTGAGCTTCCGTTTCTTGTCAGTAAAACTGAGAGAATAAAATTAACTTAATAAGTATTGAATTCCTAATATATTCCAGTCTTTCTTTTAGGTACTACGAATACAGACAGAAGTGAAAAAGAAAATAAATAAAAAGTTCAGCCATTATGAAGATTTTTCTACTCCACAAGACTGTTCAGAGGAGTAGAAAAGAGAACAGAATAAATATAACATTATCAGCACATAGTAAGTGCTTAATGTTAGGTCCCCCCGCTAATCCCCTCACTCATTTTTATTTCACAATGATAAGTGTTATGGAGAAGGTAGGAGAAAATACAGTGTGTCATTTGGAACTGTGTTTAGAAACTAAAAATGCAAACCTCATTTAAGCCAGTATTTTTTTTTTCAAACTTCAGATTCTGACATGCTAGCATTTTTTCTAAATGAAAAATATGGAATAAAACGGAAAGGAAAGGAATGGAATGGAAATGTAATAAGGATTAAGTACTGATTCCTGAAGCTTGTGTTTCGTGTGTGTGTGTGTGTGTGTGTGTGTGTGTGTGTGCATGCGTGCACATGTCCGTGTGTGTGTGCGCACTGGCTCAGGACGTAAAACGCATTTCTGACTGTAGGTCAAAAAGTTTTCAAAAAATTTTGAAAGCTACTGACCTATACATGATTTTAAAATAAAGGGAAGTAATTTTCTTTTAGCTTTTGTTCCCAACTACCTCACTCCTTACCTAGTGTTTATGGTGATGACTACTATAAAAATGTACACCAAGATAAATGAGTTTTTTAAGAAAATGAAAGACCATGCTCTAAAATGAAAACCATTTTGAGTCATTTTCTATAGTCCCATATACTTTGCTTATTTCCCAGAATGTCCATCAGAATGGAACAGACAGAATGGGGACATTCTGTCTAAGCACATTTTCCAAAAGTGACGCCTTCTCAATAATTTCTAAATTTGTATGTTTACATGATGGTGTGTAAACTATCATGAAAAAAATGAAACAGAGATTGAAAAGGACGATTGCATGCAGGAAAAGAACGTAGACAAATGTCACGTAGACAAATTCGTCTTCTCCAACCAATGGTCCAGGTCTTGCACAAGCCCTCAGAACTTAGCTATGCCCCACCTGCAGAGACACTGCCTCTGATCTGCAAACCTTGCCGTGGTTGCTAGTCTGGCTTAGAATCACCCAAACTGCATGAAGGATAATGGCTCTAACTCCTGACCACATTTTTCCCATTAGTTTTATTCTCACACCACCTGTCCACTTTGTTGGGAACCAACCTAAATTAATTCAGTCATAAACAACTAGTAGGCTTTTTTTTTTCAAATATCAATTGCCTCAAAAAAGCAGATATTCTTCATCATTTTTGTGTCTTCTCAGAATATCATTTTAAATATATAAAATAAAATGCATATGCATGGTGCACTGGGTGTTATACACTACTAATGAATCATCGAGCCTTACATCGGAAACCGGGGATGTACTGTATGGTGACTAACATAATATAATAAAAAATCATTAAAAAAATAAAAAAATAAATAAATAAATAAATAAATAAATAAAATAAAATAAAATAAAATGCATAAGGATTAAAAAGAAAGCAAAATATATTGAAATACAGTTGTTGAAATATTTTTAAATACCTGTGATATAAAAATACATAGAATTCTCTATTAATAAATTAAAAATAGACCTATTAGTGGGTCTACTATCACCATAATTGCCAGGTAATGATGAGATGAAATGACACGATGAGATATCTGCAGTAAGTAATATGTCATGAAAATAAATGTGATTTCTATTAGTGACAAAGGAAGTTAGTAACACCAGGATGTGTTGCCTACACTCGTAATTGAAGGAAATTCTACATTTCAGTTAGAGTTAGTGAGGATAAAAATGTAATTCATTTTTATATCCAACACCATGGGTATCTTGAATTCTACCTATGCAAAGTGTCCATACGGCAGGTTGAAAGTGCCTCATTAGAGGCAGATCTCTCTACAACCTTGCTGCAAAGTAACAAAGAAGGCAAAGGTCTGATGGAATCCTGTCATTTAATTAGCAGGCAGTCCCAAGACAATCATGTATCCTGTTCTTTAAACTTGATGAAATCCCAACTCTCTGTCTTTTTAGAAAGTCTGACAGTACCTTGCAGGAGAGGCTTACCCAAGCCAAATGTGCCAAAATTCAAACATTAGGACTCAACTTATCCTCAAGTAAAGTCAGACAACCAAGAATCTTTCTAATTAGTGACCAAATCTAAGACTGCCCAGGAATCATACTTAAGGCCCTTTTCAGGGCTGCTTAGTACAGTCGTGTTGGTTGAGCACTGTGTAACACTATAACCAAATGCAGTGACCATGCCATTTCTAAGAGTACTGACTGCTGGGCTCTCTCACTATTATTGTTGTTATTATTATTATTACTATTTTAGAGAGAGAGAAAGAGTGCACGAGGTGAGGGGGAGAGGCAGAAGGAGAGAGAGAATCCTAAGCGGGCTCCATGTCCAGCACCCCTGGGCTCTCTCACTCTTACACCTTGTACCAAGAAGCAATGCTCAAACTATTTAATATCAAAATAGTACAGGGGTGGGGCCCCTGGGTGACTCAGTGGGTTAAGCATCTGACTAGGTTTTAGCTCATGTCGTGATCTCAGGCTGGTGAGATTGAGCCCTGCATGAGGCTCCACACTCAGCACCAAGTCTGCTTGAGAGTCTTTCCCCCTCCCTCTCCCTTTCCCTGTGCTCCTCACCTCCACACTTCTCAAAAATAAATAAATAAATAAAATCTTAAAAAAAAAAAGTACAGGGTACCTCGGTTGAGTGTCCAACTCTGAATTTCGGCTCAGGTCATGATCTCAGGGTCCTGGGATCAAGCCCTACGCTGGGCTCCACACTCAGGGAATCTGCTTGGGGATTCTCTCTCCATCTCCCTCTGCCCCTTCCCCCACTCTCTCTCTTTCTCTCTCTCTCTTTCAAATAAATAAATGTTTATTTAATCTTAAAAAAATTGTACATATTACCCCATCAGAATGGGTGTTGATTAAAAACAACTAGTACAGGTATAACAGTATGTCCTAGATGAATTTTAGCCTTGCCCTGTTCATGCATGGGTAGAGAATATATTCTAGACAATCCCTACATCTTTTTTTAACTTTTTTTTTTTAAGATTTTATTTATTTATTTGACAGAGAAAGACAGCCAGCGAGAGAGGGAACACAGGCAGGGGGAGTGGGAGAGGAAGAAGCAGGCTCACAGCAGAGGAGCCTGACGTGGGGCTCGATCCAGAACGCTGGGATCACGCCCTGAGCCGAAGGCAGACACTTAACGACTGAGCCACCCAGGTGCCCGCGACAATCCCTACATCTTGACCACTAAGTTCACCAATGAAAGTCCATTTCTAACCTATAATAACCTATAATATACTCATTAACAAAGCATGTTGTGTTGATCAGAAATCAACATAAGTAAAATACTCCTTAAAATAACCATTTCTGGAGTGTGACGTCGTGATTAAATGTTGGCTAACCACTTCCGGAGGGTGTAATCCAACAACTATCTCTGGTGTATGGATTAAAATGGACACAATGTGTATATGTAATATATCATACTCAAATTTTTTCCAAAGAATTATAAGCCGAATACCCAATTATCACTATTTTGGTAAAAACAACCTATTAATTTATTAACCTGCCAAACTATTTTGGAAACAAGAAAGATCTCTTACACCTACCAGTGAAAGAAATTTTTTAAAACTTTGTCTTTGAGTTGAGGTGTTTCAGTTATCCTCCATTAAATGATATTTTGCAAGCTTTGGGAAATCCCCAAAGTGTCATGTAGTTTTAAGGAGTCCAAATCCAGCAGAGAGATTCTGTCATCTCCTTTATGAAGCATGAAGGGATGTAGTTAAACAAGCCTATCTAGAGACTAAAAGGGATCAAAGAGCAGAACATGGAAAGATCATGATGAAAACAGAGCCGTGGAAACGGATGAAGATGTTGCTCTTTGAAAGCAATGAGTTGGAACTGTGTGTGAAAGAAGACATTAGTACAGGGCAACTGAAGAAGCACTGAGGAAGACCTAAAAGGAAGGCATCTGGGAAAGAGAGAAGGGCAGATTTCTATCTTCCTCTCTGGTCAAAGTAATCTCAAGTGCTCAGACAGCAGTGCACATTCACTAGGCTGCACCTAATGGAATATAGGTTAAAAAAAAAAGTCAAAGTCAGGATCATGTGAGGGAAATTAGGAAGTTAAACACTCTCCTAACCCAGGAGTCAAAAATCGCCCGAACAAAATGCAGTATAAAAGTGATAAAGGCAAAATGGCAACAATAAAAAGGAGTGCTGTAGACTAAACTAGCTCTGATCCAAAAATAATTTTAAGAATGATATTTCTAATAGCAGATACACTGAATCATGACCAAAACAAAGCCAGCTCGAGGACCCAGGACTCAAGAGAGGGTCATGATTACACGAGAAATACCATTCTCTTTTCCACTGGGACAAAGTTAGATCATATTTCTCAGCATCCTTGATAGTGCTGTGGACCATGAGACTTAGTTCTGACCAGCCAACTGTGGATGGGAGTTATACACCTCGCTTCAGATCTGGCCACACAAGACATTCATGCACACCTCCACACTTTCTTTGGCTTCCTGAGAAATCACATAGAGTAAAAACAGTGTGCAAAAATGTGGTTACCCATGAATAGGGTAATTATGAGCAATTTTTTTTGCTTCATTCCAATTTTCTGTACTTCTCAAAATTTGCACAATAACTAAACAATCTTAAAATATTTCTGTTTTATGATAGAGTACATTAATAAATAAATACATGTGTTAGCTTTTTAAAACTAAACTATCCCCACTTCCTTTGCGTACTTCAGATGGTGTGGATTGGGGTATGCTTCTTCACTACCATCCAGGAATAATATCGGCATTTAGTCAATGTAGTTTGAAAGAATAGTTTCTGGTGTCCTCCACATTTTGCCTGTCTGTCAATGCTCTTCTTAAAATGTGACAATCTCAACTAAATAAAAAACGTGAGATAAAAACTAAACATTTTACCAATCCTCTTCACTGTGAAAAGAACCCTTGACTATTATATAGCTTACGCCCTGGCCTGTGTTTCTACAAATGTGGCCCAAGATTACGTTTGGGAAGTTTTGGTTTTGTTTTTTAGAAGGAACATCACCCTGTTGGCTCATATTGATCTTATAATCAACTAAAACCCTTAAGTCTTTTTCACATAATTTGCTGTCAAGCCTGATTTCACTCATTCTGCACTTGCGCAATTGGTTTTGTTTTTACCCACAAATGCTGGACTTTAGATTGATCCTTGTTACGTTTTATCTTATTTGTTCTGGTCTATTATGGAGTCCGCTGAGATGTCCTTAATCCCTAATTCTACAATCTTGTTTATTACCTCTCTTTGTATATGTCTTCTAATAACTTTATTAACTTCTAAGTCTCTAAAGTTGAGGGTAAAACTATTAAATGGAAAAGAAACAAAAGGAGAATTTTCCTGAACACCATTAGAAATCTCATCCAGGCATCAACACTCTTGGGAGTGCTCAAGTATTGTAAAATGTTAAATTTGGAAGAAATAATCAAGCTCATTTAGTCCAACTTCTAAGTTGCCCCAAGCCCCATAGCCTGCTGGCTATTCAACATTTTCATGATCCCATCTTTACCGATATGCTCATTATTTCCTTTCTATCTCTAGTCTACTTTCTTAGAGAAAAATTTCCTCTTAGAGAACCTACTCTATGCCATCTCTGGAGGAAGTAGTCCTGTTTACTTACATCTGACTTCATCCCCTTCACCTTGACTGATTAGAATAAGAAGAGACACCTAACAAAATAAGATACATCTAGAAAGTAGGATTCATTTATTTATTCAACAAATACTTACTGAGCCCCTACTATATACCAAAAACTGTTCTAGGCCCTTGCAATATATCAGTGATCAAGATAGACAAAGATTTTTGTCCTTATGGAACTTAAAGTTATAGCAGGGAGAGAAAAATATAGACATTAAATATAATACATAAGTAAATTACATATTATGATAGAAGATAAATTCTATGAAAAAAAAAGGAAAAGTAGAATGGGATAAATGGTATTGGGAGCGAGAAGTGAAATTTTAAGTAGCCTTACTAGGTCCTTTTTGAAAAGGTGACTTTTGAGCAGAGACTTGGAGGAGATCAGCCATGCAAATTTCTAGGAAAGGAGCATTTGTGCAGAGGGCACAACCCATGCAAAAACACTAAGACAAAGGGAAAATGGCATGTTCAAGGAACAAGAAAATCAATGTGGCTGCAGCAGAGTAAATGTTTTGGAGAAAAGACTAAGAAATGAGATCAGAGATGTAAGTGGGTCAACATAAGCATTTTAATTCATATTTTGAATGAAAGGAAAAGCTATTGCATGGTTTTGAACAAAAGAATGACATGATCTGATTTACATTTTAAGAGGATAACCTTGGCCGATATCTAAAAGGAATTAGTAAGACCTATTAGGATGTTATTGTGAAAGATGGTGACTCAGACCAAGGCAGTAGTGGTGAGAACGGGTCAAATTCCACATTTTTTTTGAAGGTGAAGTACACAATATTTGCTGATAAATTGCATGTGGTTATGAAAGGAGTCATGCCAAGGTCTTTGGCCTGAGACAGGATAGTTGGAGTTGCTGCCATCAATTGTGACAGGGAAGGCCGGAGATGGAGGAGGTTTGGAATGGGGGAGGAAGATCAGAAAGTCTGTTTTGGACAGATTGGAAATACAGGTCTGCAGTTTGGGAGAGAGGTCCAAGCTAGAGATATACTGGAAGTTGTCGGCATATAAATAGTTTTTAAAGCCATAAGACTCAATACGCTCCAAAGGGATGACAGTAAATCAAGGGACTTCCCCTGGGGCCCCTGTAACATTAGAAAGTTAGGGAGGCAGAGGAAGAACCAGAGAAGGGGATTAAAATAAAGCAATTGCTAAGGTTAAAAAAAAACGTAAAGCCAAGATAGTGTAGAAGCCTGGAAGCCAAATGAACAAAGTGCTAGAAAGAGCATTCAACTAGGTCAAATGGGGATGTGAGAATTGGATAAATAAGCTCAAGCAATATTAGAATTTGGAACTTTGCTTTAAAGGGAAGCAAAGAAGTGGGACATCAAGTGTTGGTGGATGTGTCATCAAGAAGAGGGTTTTGTTTTGTTTTGTTTTTTAAATAGTTGACACACAATTAGTTTCAGGTGTACAACATAGTGATTCAACTTCTCTATACATTGTGCTCTCTGCTCACCACAAGTGTAGCTCCCATCTGTCACCACACAACACTATGACAATACCATTGACTATATATCCTGTGCTGGGCCCTTTATCCCTATGACTTCTTCATTCCATAACTGGAAGCCTCTATCTTCCGCTCACCTTCACTCATTTTTCCCCACCCCCTTCACCCCCCAAGAAGAGGGTTTTTTTAGGTTTTTTTAAAAGATTTTATTTATTTATTTGACAGAGAGAGAAATAGCCAGCGAGAGAGGGAACACAGACAGGGCGAGTGGGAGAGGAAGAAGCAGACTCCCAGCAGAGGAGCCTGATGTGGTGCTCGATCCCGGGACTCTGGGATCATGCCCTGAGCCAAAGGCAGACACTTAATGACTGAGCCACCAGGGGCCCACGAAGAGGGTTTTTATAATCGAGAAACAACAAATGGGAACAATCCCATAAAGAGAGGAAATATCGATGATATTGTCAAGAGAGGGAGGAGTTGCTGAAGTGATGCTGGAGCAAGAGGATATACAATCTAGTATCCAAGCAGCGAGAAGAGCTGAGATAGGCAAAGGGAAAGTAGAATACATCAATTCAGATGTTGGTAACTGAGTAGATGTGGTGGTGGAGTCTGTGGCAGTTCTCTTCTGATTGCTTTCACTTTTTTAGTGAAGCCAAAAGCAAGATCATCACCATAGATTAAAAATGGAGGAAGAGATGTTGGAGCTTTAAGGAGACAGAGAAGGTGACATCATCTAGGAGAGTAGGAGAATGAATGGATAAGGAATTTATGATTGCCTGAAAGCATTAAAGGCCTATTTGAAATCCCTAATCATGAATTTATAATGAGACTAGCCAATGTGGTTACAATTTTTTTTTCTAACCATGTTCAGCTAGACACGGGCATAAGTTTGGAGTAATCAAAAAGATGAAATTCACCAGGGTTATATTTTTTACCAAGATATAGATGAAGGAGATGAGGATGTATGCAAGGGAGTGATTATAAAGAATGAATGTATAATTTTACCCTGATAAGGAGGAGAGAAAGGACATCAAGGGATTGAGGGACAGAAGGAAAGGTAATATGCTCAATGCATTGGAGTATGGTGGTGGGGGTGGGGGTGTTGGAAACCCATTGGGGTTGGGCTATTGGAGGGAATGAACTGGAAATTTTTTCAGATGGTGGTGAGACCGTGAAAGGCATGAAGTTGAGCGTTATGGTTACCAATAAAGACAAAGTCTAAAGTATAACAATGGGAAATAGTGACTGAGGTAGAATGGAAGACAAGATTTTTGGAAAAGATAAAGTCAAGGAACTAAAAGATCAGAAAGTTGAAAGAATCAGCTATGTATTACATATATTTGAATCACTAAGGCCTAAGAATCATATTACAGAGGGGGTAGTGGATCAGAATCTAAAATCATAAAGAAATTTGGAGAATCACCCCATGATCTAAACTCAGTGGATGAGAGATAGTGGGTAATAGTTTGATGATCATGGATTCAGAGTGAAGGAGAAAGAGGAGGAGGAAGAAAATGGTCTAAAAGCAGCAGTAAGGAGCAAAGAGGATACCTCAGGTCTAAAAGTGAGAAAGTAGTAGGAGAAAAGCAGCCATTATTTGAGAAGGTTACAGTAGACACAGCATCCTCAAGGGACAACCAAATTTCCATTAAGATAAAATGACCAAAAATATGTGAAATCAAAAGGTAAAAGATATACGAGATTTTACTGATGGTAGACCATGAAATCCAGAGCACTCTGTGAAGGGTTTCAAGAGATGAAGAAGCATAGCAGATGAAAATAGATTAGAGGATTAGAGGTCTTTGGGACATTAGAGTGGGGACAATGAAATTTGCCCTGTATGTCAAAAGGTTTGACTTGTTTAAGCAGAGATTAATACGAAATAAGATTGTTCCTTATGGATTCAAGGGACTGGTGGCAAGTCTGTGAGTGTCCAATGGTTGGAAAAGGGGTATTTCAGGAACTCCTTTTTCATCCTTGATGATGATGTTAGGTAAGAAGGTTTGGAAAGACAAGGTCTTAGCCCCAGTAAGTGAGTCTCTTCTTGATTCTGAAAGGTGGGAATAGAAGCTTTAGAGGAAGTGTGGTCTTAGTCCCACTGCACAGATTAATTCTTGACCAATAAGAATATAAATACTCTGTCTTGACCCCTCTTGTGGGTCAAATGTGGCTGTTTTGTTAATGGGTCATAAAATGTGTGTTTCTAGAATTTGTACTAAGGACGAGTACTTGACATGTGAAGGAATGTGGACTCAGAATCTGAGGATAGCCCCACTTGGTGATAGCTATGACATGTCATGCAGGAAGAGCAGAGGAAGCAGCAGCTGTTCCTTGGAAGAGAAAGAAAAATGAATCAGAGCTTAGAGAGATGTAGATACAGGAGCAAATGGAGAGAGAGAGCATGAGGTTGAAAGAGAGATAAAGCTGCCTTGATTTCTAACAACTTATTTGCCATTTATTGCCCTTGGATTATACCAACGCATTTCTTTCTAAGCACTAAGAACCATCTGATTAAAAATGTATCCTCAATTTTTTCAATAAAAAGACTTTAATTTTACATGTTTTTAATTTCTGAAATCTGTATTTTCCCTTTTTGGAAAATGGTATGATTGTCTCCTGCGTCTCTCAGATTCATCAAAGATTATCCACCAAGATTAAATAATCCCATACGAGAAGTTTGTCAGAATCTTGGAGTAATTTACCTGAATATGTGAGAATTTTCATTTAAATACTTAGGTGCCCTCTTATTACTCATCACCCATCCCAGACATCAATTCTCTCTTAACCACATTTGACAAGTATTCTACTTAATAAGAAAGCCAGAAGTATACATGGAATTGAGCAGTCCTGCTTTCTCTCTGTTGTCTGTGACTATTGCACCATATGCCCTGGCAGCTGTCCTCTTTCTCTTTGTGTGGTAGTCACACAGTGCATCATCATCCTTTGTGTTTTATAAGGCCCAGCTGTCATCACTGGAGTGAGCTTGGTCAAGAGGTATTCTATGAACTCAGACACAGTGGGAAAGAGAGGAAACCAGTTCTGTGATAGGAGACCTGGCCCAGAAGCAGGACTGGCCCTTGAATGGGAGTAACCAGTAAACCAATATTGAATATCTAAAGGGTTCTCATAGTCATGTTTAATTGGAGTTGGTGTCAGTATTCAAGAATTTCTAAGCCTGGGGTGTTTGGTTAGCAGCTGAATACACAAAGCCAAATGCCACCCCTGCTGATGGGGGTAGACCATTAAGGGGAGGCAAGGACTCAGTCTCAGGGAGTGAAAATCCCAGATATAGGTGAAATAGAGGTGTGGTCTTAGTTTTCGGACGCAGATTCACACTTGATCTGTGAAGGTTGCTGAGTTCAAGGTTAAGGATGATCCTTTCAAGCAGATACCCAGAACTGCACAGGATTTAGGAGCCATCTGGTCCAAGAGAAAACAGTCGCGAAGCCAAGAGCGAGGATATGGACCAAGAGAAAGTAGAAATGTTATATTAAAAAGCCAAGACCCTTGCATGAAGACTGGATCTGTACAGCAGAATTAATGATTCAGATGGCACCCTAGACTGAAGCACATTAGCTAATTAGCCCTCAGCTACACAGTTCACACTACACAGCACCAGTGCTGGTGGGATGGAAGCTAATCCACTTCCTGCATACACAGGAAAGGGTCAAGAGGAGCTTCCTACGTGAGAAGCTCGTGTTTGCATCAACAAGTGCTTTCCCCAGGTGGTGATTTGAATCATCACAGTCAACTCTCTGAAAGGTTGAAAGCAGTGTTCACGTGGGGAGGGGAGATCATGAGTCCCTGCCATCATGTTCTATCCTGCCCTTCTATGCACTCTAAGGGGAAACAGCCATGTCCTTTCTAAGTTATTGACACTATTGACCTTGCTCCCCACCAGCTCTTCCCTATGGACCAGGATAGAGTAGTTTCCTTTCATGCTTTCTCTTCCCCATGGCCAAATAAAGTTAGCCAAGTCAAGAATTTGTGAGAAATTCCAGGTTGCAGGAAAACATTCCAGGATCTGTCTGAATAATCGCATCTCATTTTATTCCTATTTCTTATTTCTTTATTATTTTTGAAATCTCTTCCAATAGGGCTCACTCAAATCCCCCTTTCTCTCTGGTCATCTGTATCATGCTCCCACATCCCGGGAATGAAGGACCTCACCAGATGTGCTGGTAGCAAAGTGGAAAAAGAGGCACACAGCCCAAGTACCAGCAGTATAACATAAACTACTATTCACAATATAAAAGAGAGGGTGACCAATCACTCTGGTTTGCCTGGGACTTGAAGGGACTTTCAGGATGTGGGACTTCAGCGTGAATACTGGGAAAGTCCCAGGCAAACCAAGATGAATCGATCGCTCTAAAAGAGTAAACAGGCTTTCACCTACACCGAAAATTACCAAAGTTTCCTCCAAGTTCCTCTTTGATGGGTTTCAAATAGAATTGTATTCCTATGTGATATTTCCTTGAAACTGCTGCCACAAGCTACATGCGGGCCGTGTCTAAATGGGGGGGGAGGAGCGTCTTTGAACGCTTCCTTTAAACCTGTCTCCTACTCTTCCTCCTCTCTCTAAGATGTTAACAAGTAGGACTGACCCATTCTTAAAATTGTTATCAAATCCATCTACTTTCTTTTTTTTTCCAAGATTTTATTTATTCACTTGTCAGAGAGTGAGAGAGAGAGAGCACAAGCAGGGGGAGTGGCAGGCAGAGGGAGAAGCAGGCTCCCCTCCTGAGCAAAGAGCCCGATGTAGAAGTCGATCCCAGAACCCTGGGATCATGACCCGAGCCAAAGGCAGCCGCTTAACTGACTGAGCCACCCAGGCGTCCCCAAACCCATCTACTTTCTGTCTTCTCAAGCACCACCCTCCTTCAAAGCATTATCAATAAGCACACACCTGGATGATTGCACTCATCTCCCCAGGGTTTCTCAAGCTGTTTGTGACGGAGGGACGGTTGTTTTCAGTGTTCTTTTTGTTTTGTACTTTATTTCCAATCCATTATGAACCAACACCTCTGTAACATGCAGCAAAAATGAACTACTAGGATAATGATCACACACTTTGGTCTGGAAACAATGTCAAATTCGCCGCAAGAGTTTCGAAACGCTTCCTCTTGATTTCTGTGCTTACTTTGTCTCGGGCTGGTAACAAAGTCATAGTAGCAGGCTACAGACCACACTCGAGAAACATTGTCCTAACAGACATTGCCATTTCCATGCTTTTGCCCATTCTTTCTACCAAAAAATCTAGAATGACTTTGCAAAATTTGAATTAAATTACGTCAGCCCTCAGCCCTTAAAATAACAGAAGAAGGGGGTGTGTGTTAAAAGCATGGACTCTGGAGCCAAACCACCTGGATTTATTTTTTTTTTTTTTTAAGATTTTATTTATTTATTCGACAGAGATAGAGACAGCCAGCGAGAGAGGAAACACAAGCAGGGGGAGTGGGAGAGGAAGAAGCAGGCTCATAGCGGAGGAGCCTGATGTGGGGCTCGATCCCACAATGCCGGGATCACGCCCTGAGCCGAAGGCAGACGCTTAACCACTGTACCACCCAGGTGCCCCAAACCACCTGGATTTAAATCTCCGCTCATCACTTACTAGACTTATTTGACCCCAAGCAAACCACCTAAATTCTATGTGCCCCTGATTCCTCACCTAAAAATTGAGATAAAAATAGCATCTACTTTATAGGGTTGCTGTGAGGATTAAACACATTAATTTTTGTAAAGTGCTTAGAACAGTGTCTAAACCATAAGTGTGTATGTGGCTTCTACTGTTATTATTTATTATTAGCCTGGCCTACAACATCCTGCCTTTATAAATGTTATGTGTTATTATTAGTAATGTTCGTATTATTATTATTAACAAGGCCTACAAGTCCCTTGTCATCTCTCCAGCCCCATGGAACTACCAAGTTACCAAGCCAGCCTCCTACCACACAATAAAAGAGCAATGCACTGGAGATTTTATGCAGACCATCTGCGCAGACTGGACCATTGTCCAGCAAATATTCACTCCCTTCTCTCTACCCATGGGAGAACTATGCACCCACCCCCCTTGACTTTGCATGTGACTTGAATTGGCTAATGGGATGTTAGCAAACATGATGTAAGCAGAGGCTAGTGCGGTTAGTTGGGCTATGCCCTTGAGCTTCTGCCATCACCATGAGGAGACCAGGTCCTAAGCAGCCAGCTGGCCCCAGAAAAATGACCACTACACGGATCAGACCTAAATGGAAACTGCGGCCTGGGGCCAAGCCCATGCCAGCCCATCTGAGCTCAGCAGAGCGTCCCTGGCCAATAGCTGTGTCACTGGAAGTTTTGTCTTTGTTACACGGTGAAATCTAACTGCTCACACTATTCCACCTCTTCTCTCTTTCCTTTATTTTAAATTCTGCTTCTCAGGATTTTGTTCCATTTCATGGCCAGGTAGCCCTGTCCTGTACGCTACAGTGCATTCTAGAGAAATAATGCCTTAGAAAAATGGGACTACATATATGGCCCCTAGCCCATTCCATGGTCTCAGAATTTGGGAAAGGCCCTGAAGTTTTACTTTCATGTTTTGGGCACTCAAAATGACTATTTGTTAGAAATTATATATGTAAATGTGTGTATTATGTATATGTGTGTGTAATTTTATACACAGGTGGGGTAAAGTGCTCTCAAATGAATGCTATGTAGAATGATACAGAAGCACAGAATTTAGAGGTAGTTTCCCATTATCTGAGTATAAGCTCAGGCTTATAAACTGAGTGTAAGATGAGTGAAAAATATAAGATACTGAAGGTCCATGCCAGGAGACAACTCATTCACAAGCACAAAAGAAAGAATTAAAGTTAATTTTGTTCCTTTCCTCCTGGACAATAGAAAACAGAAGCTAAATAACCCCAGAGATCTTAGATCAAATCTAAAATTCATTCTCACACATGCCACTGATATTCTAAAGATGCCCATTAATTTGCAATCAAATTAGTGTTTGCTATAATATTCAAACATTTATTTTATATTTGATGGATAGGATTTTTTTTTTTTTTATGAATATGTGCTCCGGACCATATCTCAGAATTGGAGCACTTTTTGGTCTTCCTTTTCCTGCAAGGATATGAGAAAGTGGTTACAGTAATGGTTTCCTAGGATCCTATAGACTATTCCTCTGGAGGTATGCAAACTTGGGTCTAGACTCTTGCAGTATATGGTTAATTAGCCAGTTAACATCTCTCACGAATGTTATTTTATGTTAACTTGCTGCTGCAATAGATTTGGCTTCCTCTAAAAGTTTAGGCTATCACTTCAAATTTTACTCCCACATGCCAAATACATCACCATTTAAGAAAACATTTTGAAGTGTGAACTGATGGAGAAGCTAATGATGGAACGGGTCAATGCGGACCTTGTTATTATTTTTTAATATAAAAATATCCTGTTACTTTATCCCTTGCTTTTTACCTTGTGAAAATAATGGCATTTTACCAAGAACTTTCCTTTTTTGCATGTCGGGGGAGGGGAGGAGCTGGGCTGTTCAAAGTTAATACCCCTCACTTTTATAATTCTTTGACTTATATGAAATGAATGCTGCCATGGGTTTTTAATCCAGATTTCGGAGGTTTTCTCAGTTTGGCTTTTGGCCATGACTAAGGTTCACTGGATTTATGTTTGCTTTGTAAAATATACAAAAATTCCTACATGAAGGTCAACACCAGGCTGGTAGCATAACAACTATATTGCAACCTGTTCAGCAATCCGTAGCTAAAAGACAGAACTCAATTTACCTTCCCTCTGAAAGAGCATGTCAATTCTACCCCTCCAATTCCACAAAAACTAAAGTAAGAGCAGACTGGAGGCTGGCTTCAAAAACCCACTGGTGAAAGTACATTAAATCTGGAAGCCGCTGGTGAACCCACATGAAAGGTTACCCTCCCCCCCCAAAAAAAAGCTCTGGAGATCCAAACATCACAGCTCTTTTAGCCTGGCAAGCAATCCGCTTGATTCAGATCAGCTTCTACGCAGATGAGTTTCTTTGAGTGTTGATACCTGAATAAGTTGAAAAAGAAGAGCTGAGAGAGACGGTTTCCACGAAGTCTGAATCTAACTCTTCCATAAAACATTGAAAAGCTTGTATCATCCATCTTGCCTCCTCTACGCATAATTTAGAGATGAATAAGGCAATTATGGAGGAGTTATAGAGCTGTAATGGAATTTATGTATTTTTAAGGACAAATTCTGTCAGAAAAAAAATGTGATGGAAGTCTCCTCTTCACAAATAAAACACATAAGGTCAAAATGGCTGATTTAAGACACATGTGACAAGACTTTCTAGCATGTAGTATAAAATTATCAACCAAACTGAAAGCTGCAATCGCTGTTAAGAACACCCCTTACCAAAATATATATATTATATATATATATAAAGATTCTATATGAAATATATATATCATATGTACACACATATCATATATATGAGAATATATATATATATATATTAAATATATATAAAGATTTATCCTTGGGAAAATCATCCTTATATCTGGCACAGGGCATATGTTGACTGACAGTTCTAAAATAGATGTTTTGTTAAGCACTAACATGGCGAGAAAGGTTCAGTGAATAGTTCTGGAGAAGAGGAAAATACTGTTGTAGCCTCAGTTGCATCATTGGTGGCTGGTGGACTCTGGACAGATCAAGAGCAATTCGCATTCATTGGAGTTCCACTGTTCACTGAGCACTTCTACTTACCTCACTGTGATGAACTGTATTCTTGTTCAAGATACTTGCTGCCCCTCTCCACAGGCAACCCCTTGCCTCAGAAAAGGTCATGTTTTCTGCTCCTTGGCTGTCAGGCTTAGCCTGTGACTTCCAAGCTGAAGCTTTAAGAGCCAGCGTTTGCTTTGCCATGATCTCTTTACCCCTGCATTGACCAGCGACGTCCCAAATGGGCTGCTCTGTCACCCTGGTCCCAGAGTGAAGATCTTCATGGAGGAGAGCCATGCCCGACCCAGCCTGGACCTGTAGCATAAGTAAGAAATAAACCTCCCTTGTAAATCACTAAGACGTGGGGATAATTTGTTACTGTATCAGCTGACTGATACAACCACATTGACACAATTTAAGACTTAACTGAAACCTATACAAGTTAACGTTTCACATGCTTAAGGTGACCCAGTTGAATAAGCACTATTTTTTCCCCCTTCCTGAACTGCCAGTGTCATTACATTTTGGGACCTACAGTTCCTCACCTACATATTGAAAGAATTGGAATTAATAATCTCTAAAGTTCCTTCCAACTCTAACATTCTATGTTCATCAGACACCTCTTTTCATAGACTCCTGAGCCTTGTAAGAGTTGCTTGGGTGATATTTGCTACTGTGAGTAGTTATATTTTGGATGAGATCCAAAATATTTGCATATTATAAAAATTCCACAACTATTACTGCAAAGTTCTAGGGCATATTGACTTGTACTCCTTGATACTTTACTCTGTAAATGTGTTACTCAGGTTTTTATATATTTGCATACCACCTTTCTGATTAAATTGCAAGCTTCATTGTAAGAAAAGAAGGTTTTTTTCTTTCATTTTCCTTTCTCCTTATCATGCCTCAGCATGTTTTAATAAGTACTTAATAAACGCACTCCTTACCAAATGAATCTTTTTTTTTAATTTAAAAAAGATGAGGGGTGGTGCCTGTGTAGCTCAGTCAGTTGAGCGTCTGCCTCTTGTTTTCCGCTCAGGTCCTGCTCTTGGGGTCCCCACCATCAACAGGCTCCCTGCTCAGCAGGGAGTCTGCTTGTCTCCCTCTCACTGCACCACCCCCAGCGGTGCGCACTCCCTCTCTCTCTGAAATGAGTGGCTACGTCTTTAAAAAAGGGGAGGGGGCACCTGGGTGGCTCTGTCATTTAAGCATCTGCCTTCCAATGAGGTCATGATCCCAGGGTCCTGGCACCAAGCCCCACCTCCGGCTCCCTGCTCAGAGGAGAGCCTGCTTTTCCCTCTCCCTCTGTCTCCCCCCCCCCCACCCCGCATGCTCTCTCTTGAGTGCACAAGCGTGCTCTCTCTGTCAAATAAATAAATAAAATATTTTTTTTAATTTAAAAATTAAAAAAAATTTTTTTAAAAGATGGAAACCAGGGGCGCCTGGGTGGCACAGTCATTAAGCATCTGCCTTCAGCTCAGGGTGTGATCCCAGCATTCTGGGATCCCCCACATCAGGCTCCTCCCCTGGGAGCCTGCTTCTTCCTCTCCCACTCCCCCTGCTTGTGTTCCCTCTCTCGCTGGCTGTCTCTGTCAAATAAATAAATAAAATCTTTAAGAAAAATAAATAAATAAAAGATGGAAACCAGACTTGACCAAAAGGTAAAGCATTTACTGTAAAGATTTTAAAGATGGCAACAAATTCTTGGATAGTCCTCCCACCAAGAAGTGGGGTCTAAATTACTCTCTGGTTGAATATGGACCAATCTCAGTGGCTCACTTGCAGCCAAGATAATGCAGCAGAAGTAACACTGCATGACTTCTGAGGCTGGGTCAGAAAAAGTCATGTGGCCCCCATCTCATTGACTGGAACACTCACTCATGGAGCCCTGAATGTAAGAAGGCAACTACCCTAAGACTACCATGCTCTGAGGAAGCCCGTGTCACATGGCAGGCATTCCAGAAGGCACACATGGCAGAGCCCAGTTTTCAGCTCCCCCCAGCCCATTAATCAGACACGTGATTGAGGAAGCATTCAGATCATTCCAGTCCCCAGCTCGTAATGTGACTTCCAGTTGTTTGAATCTTTCTAGCAGAGGCTCCAGACCTCGTGGAGTAGAGACAAGTGATCTTCCTTCTTCCCTATTTAAATCCCTGACCCATAAAAATCCATGAGCAAAATGAAATGGTGGTTGTTCTGTGTCATTAAATTTGGCGGTGGGTTGTTCTGCAGCAATAGATAACTGGGGCATATGGCGTCTGTGAAAGTCAGCCTGAGCCACACTGTCAGCCCGGACAAGTGTCACCCAAGGAAGTCTACGCAACCACATGCTCTCCTGCTTTGTTTATTTTTATTAGGGTGTAGCAACTCACTGGGGTAAATCTCTCCCCAGTAAGAGCAATCTGGAAGACAGGAGTATTAAAACATCAGGCAGAGATACAATCGAATTATTATCAAGCAATTGCAACATGAAAAGAGTAGGCACTGATAGAATCTCAGAGCCTATTACTTTACTGTGCAATTGCAACATAACAAAAACACGAGTCAGAGATGTAATCACAAAGACAAGTGGGATCAATACTGACTCTAAAATACATTACAGGCCATTTTTAAATAAATATGTAAAATCTGCTTTAAATTGATTCTCACTCGGCAGGAAGCAAACTGCTGTAACAATTTTTACATACAAAGCCCAGAGAAAAGAACGGGCAGGAAGCACCTGGAGCATTCACAGCTTGGGGTGAGGGGATGCTCTTCCACTTCAACTCGCCTTGTGACGTGTTGCTGTCCTGTATGCTCCACAACACATTTCACCTGACGGATCTCACACGCTCTGCTCTGGGAAAGAAAAACCAACATGTTCAAACTGTAACAGCCAGAGAGTTAAAAATAAAGCCAAGTGTTCTTTAATGTCAGCTCAGTTTCCCAAGGAATCTGTCAGAAGGGAGTCAGAAGCATTAGGTGTCTCTTCTGTTGTATTGTTTGGGTGCGTGTTTGTCGTTGGAGCCAGGTCTCCTGTTAGTGTATATGCACTTCACATAGGTTTAATGACACCTCTGTGCACAGCACCCTCCTAGGCAGCATGGACGTAAAAGATAAGAAAGACATAATCCCTGCCCTCAGAGAGTTTATAGATTAGTCGGGAAGAAAAAGGCGTGTCTAAAAGTAACTATTATACAACATAAAGGGTCCTAAGAGCCGAAAACAAGAACTGTTCACAGAACACAGGCCTATATCAAAAAGTTTTAATTTAATTTACTTAGAATATTAAATAGTCCAAATCATACCCTGATATTTTAAGTCCATGACTATAAATTCATCCTCAACCTTCATCCTCTTCTTCCAACATGGCAGCCTCCTTAGACAGAAGAAGCTTGGATTACATACTTTTTAAATCTCTCATCATATCCTTCAGGTATTGCTATAGAGCAGTGCTTGATACATATCTATGGAATTAATGAGTACAGTATATTTGATGTCAGACCTACCACTACAGAATAGATGCCCAAAAGAATTTGGGCTTTGGTGTCCTACTTAGGCTCTACTGGCTTGCTTCTGTGGTGTCTATTGCTCTGATTCTCATCTTTTCCCTTTTAAAAGCTGCCAATATGGTTTCAGGGAAGCTTGAAGTACTACCTCAAGGATTTTGTATTTTTAGCTTTATCATTAATTGCACAATAAAAGTTTTGGTCCCCTGGACAAGAAAACAGCCCTTCTCCATATACTCGAAATCACGCCACAGATAGATGACCCTCTGTGTCAACTACCAATGACAAAAATCCTGGCTTCATTATCCTGCCTCCAGCTAGAAAGTGGCCCCACTTTCACGTGGCCCAGAGTTTCAAAATCAAGGGATTTTGAAGTGTTTGAGACCTGACAAAAGATTTATTGATTCCAAAATATGAAAAGAAACCTGCAAAATCGAAGTGAAAAACTGCTTAACAAAATGCCTTCAAAACATAAAGTTGCATTACCAATATGACTGCACTTCTATTTTTAAATAGTTGTAGAGAAAGTATACTTAATGTGGTTGCAAATACCTTTTAATATATTTGAAAGGATGTGGACTGTCAGGACACAGTGGGAACAGTTACTGGCCTCCAGTCTTGCTTCTCCCCATCCCGTTTTTTCCTAACAAGGCTCTGATTTTGTTCAGACACACACCCAGCAGCCATGTGCCTCGAGGAAACTGACCCCAGTTCCAGAAATAAACCTTATTGGTCTAACGGTGATATCACTCCCTTTGGCAGGGGTTGGTTCAGAAGTTGGCCTACAACTCAACTCTGACCAGCAAGATATGAAAAGAATGCCCCTGGGGAAGGGGTGTTCTGGAGAAAGTTTCTTCCCTTCTGGGAGAGGCAGTCCCTTACATCTAAAGCTTTTCTGTCTGAACATGATGCCTGGAACTACTCCAGGCATTTTACTGAAACCTGAGGAAAAATCAACACCGAGGATGGCAGAAGGGAGAGATACAAAGCTCCTGGGTCCTCCATAATGTGGTCGAACTGTTGAATGAACCCATCCTGAAGCCACCCTACCTCTGAACCTCTTGCTATATGAGATTAAATGTCTTCTTTGTTCAATCCAGTTTCAGACAGTGTACCCTCATTGATTTAGAGGCACCCTGTCCTCCTCACCAAAGAGAAGACATCCCATTTCCTGCTTCTCTGTCATGATCTGTTTCAGTCATATTCAAAGAACAACAAAATGCCTTTTCTATCACTAGCTGTAAGCTACCCAGGACAAGGATCATGTTCCACTGGTTCCAAGTCAGTCAGTGGTACCATTTGAATAGTAGATATTCTTCCTTCTATCCATGCAACACATTCATTTATGACAATGGCTAAATTCAGCCTTATGGCTGGGCTCAGTAAATTGCTGCCCACTGGATATAATATGAAGACCATTGGGAAGTCCCATGGACAAAAATAGCTCTACTAGATTTCCATCATTAAAGCCAAAGCTGTGTAACACAGTAACCAAGATATTGATTGCTCCTATCCCAGTAATCATTTGTGAGCCCACATGGAATTTTGACCCACAGAACTGTGTGATAATAAATGAGTGTTCTTGTAGGTTATTAAATTTGTAACAATTTGTTGCACAGTGTTAGAAAAGAATTAGAGTGTAATACAAATTATGCCAAAAATTTCAAAACACACAGGGGCGCCTGAGTGGTGCAGTCGTTAAGTGTCTACCTTCAGCTCAGGGTGTGATCCCAGCATTCCAGGATCGAGCCCCACATCAGGCTCCTCCGCTGGGAGCCTGCTTCTTCCTCTCCCACTCCCCCTGCTTGTGTTCCCTCTCTCGCTGGCTGTCTCTGTCAAATAAACAAAATCTTTTTTAAAAAAATTTTTTTAAACACACAAACTTGTTACTATACAGTAGGGGTCAGCAAACTACAGCCCACAGGCGAAATCAAGCCCATGACCTATTTTGATATAACTTGTAAGCTGAGAATGGTTTTTACATTTTTAAAGGTATGTAAAAATGAAGAAAGAAGAATATATGACAGAGGCTGTAGGAGGCCCACAAAATCCAAAATGTTTCCTCTCCTATCTTTTACAGAAAAAGTTTGTGGACCCCTGCTGTATACTATTTATTATACCGTAATGTACAGGGACACGCAGAAATAATAGTTTCAGGATACATGCTGTGCTGGATGTCTTATATTTGCCCCTCTGGGCCTATATCCCACCTCTTTCCTTGCCATGAGAGGCTGATCAGTGCAGACCACATCTGGGGCCTCTTGCTCCGGGTTGGGTGTGGCCAGTAAGGGCACTGCCAGCAACCAGAGGGCAGAAGGAAAATGAGATTGGGTGTTTGTTTGCCCCTCTCCCTCCCTGCAGTGCTGCCTTAGGCAGGGCTTGTCCAGGAACCAAAGGGCGCAGGGCCTATCCAGACCACCACACAATTCTCTCCTCCAGAGTCCCGTAACTGTTGCCTCCCGCCTCCCCTTTCTTTACAGCCACAGGCTTCGGCACCCTGATATCCATTGTGATTTCCCTACATTCTGCCTCCACCGGCCTACACAGCACACACCACAAATCATCCATCTTGAAATGTGATGTCCTTTTCTTACCAGGACCCTGACGAAGGCACCCACAGAGGACAGTGGTTACCTTTGAGGTGGGCCAGGGAAAAGGAGCAAACACGTCACCTCTGATCTTTAATATGATCTCGTTTCATTTATAAAAGGACTTGAAACAAATACAACAAACTCCTCATAATGGCCGCTTCTGGGTGACAAGAGCACAAACGCATATGGTTTTTTTCTGGAATTGGTACACCTTTTAATACCTTCAAATTAAAAAAAAAAAAAAAAACTTTACCAGCCACACTGATCGTTTATTAAGACTGTCAAAATCACGTATCTGAATTCAAATCATAAGTCTTCCCGACTGGCCCCAGGCTTGCCTAATGGACACTGTATCGCTAACTAGTTCCTTCAGCCCGACGCGCAGCACCAAAATCCCCCCTGCCTCTTCCGCTCATCCCCCCCCCAGGCTCGGAGCCCCGGCCACGAAGGCAGCTCAGCCGGCCGGACCCAGCGCCGTGAGAGTCCCCGCTCGCCCGCAGATTCCGGGCGGCTCTCCTCCCGAGACCTCCGCGCTGGCTCTCTGTGCTGTTTTGGAAATGAAGTAATAAACCTTCACTGCCAGTACTTATAAAGTGTTCTGGCTTTATGGGACAGCATCTCCTGCTGCTTTGGGCACAGGTCCAGCTTGAGCAAAGACTCGGAAAGGAGAGCAAAATGACAATTTTATAACCATTGCCCCAAAGACAGAGGAAAAGAAAAATCAGGCTCATGGTAAAGAAAGCTTATCTTCAGAGCAAACACACAAAAATCGGACTACTAGTTTGGATCTGCCTAAATGAAGTGAGAAAATGAAATTCTTTGATTAATCACGAAAGAGAGTTTCACAGCTATTGCAAGACACGCTCCCTGGCACAAATACCCCTCCCCCCTCCCCCCAGGAAATACCTGATCGTCACTTCCCAGCCGTCTTCCTTCATGAGATCTAGCCCCCTCATCTGAATTCTCACTTTTAGGGAAGTGCCTTTTGTGAGTTGTGGATGCTCGGTGGTTTTCCGTGTACTTCATTTTTTACCAGCTGTGACAAGATTTTTAATCTTTAGACAAGAGAAGCCAAACCTGAGCAAGAGCGAGCTGTCAGGAATACTTACAGCCTTGCAGTTAACTCTCCCTCTCGAGTGTGATTTCAGCAGCAAGGTGCTGCTGACAACGTGTAATAGAACATTGTAAAAGCTACAGGTTAGCACCTCTGGGGGTGCCAGAGGAGACACCATTAAGGGTACGGTGGTGAAATGAAAAATGATTATTATTTAGAGTTTATTAATCCTAGGTGGTATGCTAAGTTCTAAAGAACATAGCACAGACCAAAGCAGGTTGCCTTGAAATGTCTGTGCTTTCCTTAACAAAAACGGGAAAGCCTTTTACAACCCTATCTCTGTGCGAGAAGATGAAGTAGAAATACCCGGACTCCATGAACAAAGGCAGAAAAACACCAAAATAACAGCCGAAAGGACTTTTGATGCTTGCATCCTTCATCCCTCATCTGCTTTCATATACAGCACAATGTTGTGTAGCTAGACCATGGGTCCGCAAACTACAGCCTGTGGGGGTGCTGCCTGTAAATAAAGTTCATCGGAACTCAGCCACCTCCATTTGTTTGCATCTTGTCTACGGCTGCTACTGCCCTCGAGCAACAGAGATGAGTGCTTGTGACGGAGACCGTATGGCCAGAGCCAGAGAGCTGGAAATAGTTACTAGCTGGCCCTTTAGAGAAAAGGTTTATTGACCGCTGATCTAGATTGAGTTGGAGAAAACAAGATCCAGATTTATGATAGTCTCAACAGATGTACTTATTAATGTATGTTTTCATACTTATTTATGCAATATAAAATTCAATTTATTTACTCATGAAGTATGTATAAAATGCTTTTTGGGGGGGGGGCATCGGAGAGGAATATACATACCATTGGGAAGGCTAATGCATCACCCCTCTAGAGTAAAGGCACTCTGCCTTGATGGAACTGTAGGATTTTCCCCAATAAAGTTTTGAAAAGCCAAAGATCCAGATAGATAGTTCAATGGAGTTGAAGTCGAATGGATAGTTGAATATAAGTAAGATTATATAAGACTTCATCTACATAGGATAATGGCTCATGGTTTGACTTCTAGAAATATTCTAAATAAGACTTGAAAACTATCTGGAGCATCAAGGGATTTATTAGTTTCATTTCAAAGCCCACGAGCTCTTGAAAAAAAAAAAAACACTCGAAATCCACTTCCTGATTCTGTCGTTACAGGGCATTTGAGCTACACAGTCAACAGTATGGTAAAATCAAATGGCATCTGTTTGTTTGGAGACCACAAATGGCTTTCTTGGTATGAAAGTAAACAGTGTACGAAAAATTCTAGCCTAAAGGACCGTTTTTGAAGTCTTCCTGGAAGAATCACTTTTGGGGCTCCAACAAATGTGGACATTGGAAAACTATTCTTTCATCTGAATAGACTAATAAAGGTGTTTAAGCCTCCAAGCTGCATAGAAAGAACATTACTAGACGTTTCCTAGCACATAGGTGGTGTTTCAAATGGATACTATCTTTCTTCTACAAGAATTGTACTCTGTGCCTTAACCTTACCTGCTTAACATCCAAAATCTGTTTTAGGTTTTTGGCAGCTAACATATGCTTTCCCATGGCAACTGCATAATAACATCATCTAGTTTGAAGAGGGAAAAATTTCAAAACGTTTCAGACCCAATTACTTCATGGAACTGTTTTACAGTGTCTTTTTATTTTACGACAATTCTAAAGAATATATTTGACCAGTTTGTATATTTCACCACATGTAATTCTGAACAAAAACATGTTTTTCGCAAAGAAATACACAGAGAACATCCAGGCTTATTCAGGGAAGTGATAATGCATATTCTTAAGCAAAGCAAAGCTAGCACTAAACAGGTCAGGTTTTCAGTTCCTACCTTGGCTGGGTTAACTAACCAGAAGAATGACCTTGACAAGTTACTTTCTTCCCTGGGTTTTATTTTCATCATCTGTAAAAGCAGGTGATTTGATTCAACTTCCCAGAGTATTTCCAGCCCTAAATACAATGATGACTAAAGCTTGGCATCTATTGTAGTTCTCAATATAATTACTTCTAACCTTCTTCTACCCTCATTCTTATGCATGACAGAACGCCAGAGGGAAAAAAAAATCACAGTAAACCAAACATGAATTCGATTCTCCCCTTCTATCTGGAAGGGGTCATCAGGATATTGCTGAGCCACAGAGAAAGAACACTTTCCCTTCTCCTCTTCTAGCACTTCATACAAGATTAGAAATAAGTCCATTCTTACTTTCTCTGACTATATTATTTAAAAGAGTAGAAGCAAAGAATGATTTTTTTTTTCAGGAAAGAATTTAGGACCATGTTGGGGCGCCTGGGTGGCACAGCGGTTGGGCGTCTGCCTTCGGCTCAGGGCATGATTCTGGCGTTATGGGATCGAGCCCCACATCAGGCTCCTCTGCTATGAGCCTGCTTCTTCCTCTCCCACTCCCCCTGCTTGTGTTCCCTCTCTCGCTGGCTGTCTCTATCTCTGTCGAATAAATAAATAAAATCTTTAAAAAAAAAAAAAAAAGAATTTAGGACCATGTAGAGTCTTACGGGTCAACAGATTGGCACATGATAGAAAGAACTTTACCTAAAGCAGGATGCCCAGGCAGCTCTGTAACCTGTCCTTGAAAAAATGTGTGAGGTTACTAGAACATTCAGGTATTGCTGATGGAAGTAATATATGGTCCTACTTTGGAAAGATGTTTGGCAGTTTCTTATAAAGTTAAATAAAAACATGCCCATCCTGTGATCCAGACAGAATGTAACCATCAGAATCACAATTTTTTTGAAAGAATATATAATATGATAGAAAATTACAGCATAGCTCTTCAAATAAAATGCCTAGCATAAAGGTTCTGAAAGTTTTTTGGAAGTAGTATTAAGTCTCAAATGATGATAGTGTCATAAACTTAAATATGTAGATTCTTTGAGAAAGAACACAGTGAGCAGACAATCATTTGGAACAATAATTGGGAAGACTTAAGAATTTGAGATATGACCAGGTTGCTAAACTCAGGATGACTTAAAACATTCAACATTTTCGCATATGGGTAAAGACTACCCAAGCAAAAAGAAAACAAGCAGACCTATCTTTTATATGATGCAAAACCCTCCAGGAGGGAAAGGGTCCCAGAGAGGAGCTGATGGTATAAGAAATAATTAAAAGCGACCAAGCACAAACTGCATACTGGCTATTATCTAGGATTTTTTTTTTCTTTACCTTAGAGCATTAAAGGAAACACAGAAAATGGTAATACCCCCGAGCAACAGTCATTCCCCACTTTTCAGTCATCTTATGCAAAATAACAAATCCAGGGAGAGGGGAGCTTCAAAAAGAGTTTAAAAAGAGGAAGTCATTTGACAGTTTCTCAGACTTGCCAATGAAAGCAATGCAATGTGAAAAACCCAGGCAACATCCAAATATTTTTAGCCCAAGCTACCACTCTTCCGTGAAATAAAGCCCCAACTCTTCTCCTAGCTTACACCTCCCATCACTACCTGGCTTTGGTTTTCTTGGCCTCAGCCTTCGCCTGTCTCCTCCCCACCCACTGTGTCCCAGCATGTTCCTACAACTCCCTCCCCCACGTCCTGCCTCGATCTCCACCTGCAGTGCCCGTTCCCTCATCTGAGCGTGATGCTTGGCCTTTCAGCTCCCAGCTTCACCATCTTCTTCCTGGGGGTGGCCCTCTCTGGTCATCCAATCTAAAGAGGCCATCTCTATACCTAAGGGAGAGACTTAGCTTATTTGCTATTTTTTCACGTTTCTTTGTCTTTGTGTTCTTGTTGTTGGAATTGGGGGGGGGGGCGGTGTTGGCTTATTTTCTCACTATACCAACTAAAAGTTAAGCTCCATGAAAGCTAGTAAGTCGCCAGTTTTATGCCTGACACTGGTAAGGAAAAAATTAATTCGACATTTGTTAAATTGGTAAGAAATACTTTTTATTCAAGACTATTATGGGGCACCTTGCTGGCCCAGGCAGAAGAGTATGTGACTCTTGATCTCAGGGTCATGAGTTCAAGCCCTGTGTGGGCTCCTGTAATAAATAAAATTTTTTAAAAAGACCGTTAGTATTGTAGGGGAAATAGATGGAGCTTAACTCTGAATATAGCAAAGGCAGGTGGGGAATTACAGTCAAGGAGCATGTTAAAGGTGAAGGACAGTAGTTAATTACTAAGAGGAGACATCAAGGGTGGGGGGATTCTTGCTAAACTGACCTAACAGGATCCTTACCGTGGGCAGGTCAGGCTGATCAGATATCAAGGGAATAAGGGTTGACTTAGCAGAATTCTTTGCTACGATTGGGCTGCACAGACCAAAGACAGACATGGGGACCAAGGTCGAGGCCTAGTGCTTAGTCAAGGATAGAGTTTTTGTCAGGACATAGTAGTTCTCAAAAATTATTGACTGGCCAGATGAATGAATGAATGCATGCATGAATTCTCACCCTCAAAATCTAAGTGATAGATTTGTTATTTAAATTTCTTAATTGCTTCACTTTTCCATTTCACCTTACTAGCATAAACACTGGTAATAACAGGGATAAACACGGAAAGAAAACCAAAGAATAAACTCCCTACTCCCATGCAGAGTAAAAAGAATAAATCTTCATAATTAATGATTCCTTTTGTTCACTTATTTATTCTTCAAATGTTTATTGAGAGCTAACTGCAATGTACTAGTTACTCCTCCAGGCATAGACCTACAAATCCAAAGGAAACACCCCTGCCTTCAAGTTCATTGTCCCTTCTACTGAGTGACAAATATGCGAATAGAATGAGGTATGGCAAATGGAGTTGCTGAGATGGGTAAAGGGCACAAAGGAACCCCTGTTGGGCAATGAGGCAGGCAGAGAAAGACTCAGGAGGAGAAAGTGTGATGAGAATTTCCCAAATGAAATGCCCTGTAATAAGACTTCAGCCAGAAAACGTGCCCATCTTCCACAAATGACAAAACCCAGGATATGCTTGGTGTGATTCAATTTCTCATGGAAGTCAGCAAAAAGGCCAGATTGAGTCAAAAATTTGTGCGGGACTTAGACTCAGCCAAGCAGACAAAGGGACAGCTGCACTTCTGGGTTATGTTAATAAATTGGAAATGCATGATTATAAGTAAGAAAAACATATTGCCTATTCCAAGGCTGATATCAAAGGGCGAAAAAATGGCATGGAAGCCCATGAGGAAATCATTGTTATTCCTGATGAATTCAGAGGGGTGGGGAAGAAAATATGCCCCATATGAATGCACTTCTGTGACACAAAGGCTGGTCCTGTGCCTTGCAATCTCAGTGGCTCTCTGCAAGAAGACAAGCCAAGAGAGGAGAGGCTAAACCTTGCAGCTCTCATGCCTAACACGGTTCTTCTGAGCATGCTCCCAGGATCGCGTGCTCTCTCAGCGGTATGGAGGGTTAACTACAAATCTGAAAATAATGTTTGAGAATACCTTTGTATTTTTTAATTTTAATGCAACCAATATCTGAGGTTATCATGATATTTCCCAATAAATAGGAAAAAAATTAAAGATTTTCCCATTTTTAAATTTCATCTCAGGAGTATCATAACCCAAAGCTCACTAGGTGATCCAAACAGTAAATGCAGAAAGGTTGATAAAGAGAAGACTAGATCAACATAAGAGAGGTGATATATGTTGGCAATGATTCCCAACACATGTTCATTAAAAAATTGTGCTAATTGGAAGCTTTCCTTCTTCCATGTGAAAGCAACTAATAAGAAGTTGATGACAGCACAATCAGGCACTAGAACCCCACAAGGAAATTGCAGATGTAATAGATACCTCTGGGTGCATACAAGACTTTTAAATCTAAATTGAATCTTTATTTAGAAATCAATTTATGTGGGTAGATGTTTTGCCCAAGGGTATTTGTTTGCTCTTTTATGAATGTTTCAAGCTAGCAATTTTTTTTCTTAGGGTTATAAATGACTCTAACTAAATAAAATATGAGGATAGATTTTTGTAATAAATACATCTCTGACATTATCTATTTATTTGTCCATTGAAAAGTGCAGACTTTATCTAAAACAGTTACCTAACTATCACACTTTCTATTTTATGACATAGAATTGTCTATAAATGACCTATTTCCCCTAATGTCCTCCAAAGGAGCTAAAATAGTGACACTTGAACTTATTCCAAAGATTATGAGGTCGATCTGACCCCAGTTCCAAATAAGTAAAAGCATTTCAGATTTATTTAACCTCTAATACACATAGCAAAATATTACATAATTTATTTTAAAGAAAAAGAAAATTCTCTCTAAACTTTACCAGTTGTTCCTTTTTAAACCATACCTCCATATCCTGGGGAAAAATGGGGTCATAATTCAGGCAGAATCAGCTCTGGACATAGGTCAAGTGGGGAAAGTGATGTTCCATGAGTCAGATAGAACAAGGCAGGGCAACTGTCTCAGCCTGGGGAGAGCACTAAAACCGATGGTCAGCAGTCCACACTACATCTCCTAAGAAGAGAATGATTTTGATGTGGATGACATGGATTCACAAGGAGCCTACCTGCAATTTCACTTATCAGTGACTGGGGAAGTCAAGGGGTGACAATACCATGGACCTCTGTGGTCCATCTGGTTTGGGAAAAGATTCCAGCTAATAGCAGGAAGCATGGAGAACAGGGTCACATCTCAACAAAAATAGGTTTGTCAAAGGCTGAGATTTAGGACAAGATTAAGTTTTAATAATTTTCCATCAGGAATCAGGGAAGAAGAGCATTTGTACTGGCCAGACAAGGTTAAAATAGAGAAACTCAGGCACACAGGGATTTGTGGGACACACAGGAGCTACACAATCTCTCAGTTGTACACAGCCAGTGCTGAGGCCCGGCTCCTATCTCTAGTCCCTGCCTAACTGTGTAGGATTATTCAATCATGCCTCATAGATTCCCTGAGATAGTGCAACAGGTGGTCCTTGCAAAATAGAATGAGAAAAACTCAACTATCCAAGGGAAAACAATATGGAAATCACCAAGGTAATAGCTACATCAAGTAATAAGAAAAATGTCTCTTACTATAGTCACCCCAGATTTGAAGTGATGCGATGCTTTATTCCTGTTCCTCCTGTGTCAAGGTTTGCAAGCAGTTTGCAAGTCCCAGTTTCTCTTGATCATCGAGTTTCATATTCAAGGTTCTCTTTTCCTGCAAAATTTCCTGCTGTGCTTGAGAATTTCTTAATTACATTTTCAAGTTTTCTGCTGTCATGGCAGAATACTACACAAAATAATTACGGAGCTAATAAAAACAATGTAAACCCTTTTTCCCCCCAAATCACACAACGATGCAAAATTATAAACACAGATGTAGACGATTTGCTCCACATTTGTCTCAGCAAATTAAAATACCATCCACTCTTTATGAAGAAAGTTTGGATAGTAAAAATAGGGCGCATTGAAGTGAAGAAGTAAGACTGGAGGCTGAATTTCAATCCAAAGTCACCGTGGGATTAATTAAAAGCTAAAATTAGACAAATCTAAGTGATCTCCAAAATTCCTGTTTCTTCTGATTAAAACTGTAGCAGATGTTTACGGTAGAAATTTTGGAAAACATAGAAGAATACAAAAAAGAAGAAAAAAGAAACACCCAAAAACCTAATATTCAAAATTAGACAAAATAAACATCTGATATACATTCTTCCAGTCTGTTTTCTAGACATAGATACACACTTTTTAAAGTTAGGTATCATAGCATACCCAATATTTTTATAAATTGCTTTTTTTTTCTAAACATAGGTTGTGAAAATTTCTTATGTCATTGAATATTTTATAGCATTTTTATTGGTCACAGAGTATTTCATTATAAGAATATACTTTATTAGTATTATATCTATTATGTATTTATTAGTATTATAAATTTATTTTATTTCTCATTTATTCGTATGTATTAAGAATTTATTTTACTAATCCCCCTTTCTTAGGCACACGGTTTATTTCCATTGTTTCCTTATTGTGCACAATTATTTAATAGATTTCCTTTTACTTATATCAATTCCTTAATTATATTCTGGAAAATAACAACATTATAGTAAAGATACACAAATTTAAACCTTTTGCTACATGTTGCCAAATTGCTTTCAACCTACACTTGCCCTCCTCCTCTTTAACACAAATGAGAGTTTATGTCCTAGTGCCACTGATAACACTGGCTTTATTACTTCTGATTATTGCCAAATTGATAAAAAGAAAAAATGGTATCCATTTTATTTTCATTTTTCCAACTACTAGTCATGCTATTTCTTTAAACTTATTGACCAGTGTGAATTTTTTGTTTTGCAAATTGCCTATCCATTTTTCTACTGGGAAGTTCAATTTTTTTTTATTATAAGAACACCTAGATTAATAAGCTTTTTGAAATAATATATTACAGATGCATTTTGCTATTTCATCACTTTTAATTATCTTTCTAGTGCTTTTTGATGTACAGATTTTTTTCCTTTTTTAGACAGTTAAACCTATAAATATTTTCTTTTATAATTTTTTACTTTATATGTTTAGAGCCTTTTTCCACCCCAAGATTATATAAATGCTTACCTATACTCTCTTCTTTAAGTTCTTTAATGAGTTCATTTTTTATACTTAGTTCATAATCCATCTGGAATATATGATAGCATTATAAAATCTTAACTTCATTCTTTTCCATATAACTGACCATTTGATCAAATACCTTCTATTTCTACAGTTTTTAGAACTCCAACTTAAAATAATGGAGGGGCGCCTGGGTGGCTCAGTCATGTAAGTGTCTGCCTTTGGCTCAGGTCATGATCCCAGGGTTCTGGGATGGAGTCCTGCATCAGGCTCCCTGCTCAGTGAAGAGCCTATTTCTCTCTCGCCCTCTGCTGCTCACCCCCTGCTTGTGTTCTCTCTCTCTCACTCTCTCTCAAATAAACAAATAAATAAAATCTAAAATAAAATAGTGGAAAGCTTTCTCCAAACATAATCTTATAAGCCATTGTGTGTATTACAAATAAAAGTGGAGCTGTGTTAGTTGAGCCAGAGGTGAGGGGGAGGACAGAGGAACGGATTTTCTTCATCAGCCTGTAACACTTCACAAAGCACCGTTTGCTAATCATTATCCCCCACAGATTAGAAATGTCACTATTATGTTGTGTTATTTATCTGACTTGGGACTGTTCTATCCTTTCTGCTCTATTCTGGTCATCTAGGCTTCACCAGCACCCTACTGTTTTAAGTATTAGAACTCAAAAGATACTTTCATATCTGCACTAAATTATACACACACTCACACACATACCCACTCTCATTCTTTCTCAAAATTTTCTTGGATACTTGGGTCTATTTTTTTTTCCACATGAACTTTTTAATGAATCCATTAGTCCTATTCTCCCCTGAAGCCCAATAATATTTCAGGGGGGTTATATCAAATTCGTAATTTCATTTGGAGCTGACATCCTAATATTTAGTTTTTTTATCAAAATCCATAATATGCTTTCTCATATTTGAATTTACTTTTGCCTTTAACAAACTTTATACATGTTTCACACATTTCTTATTATGTTTTTAACTAAGTATTTTATAGGTTTTGTTATCGTAATTAGAATCATCACATTTTCTCTCTGGTTATTATCAATTTGTAGGAAAACTATTGATTTTTTTAGGATTCTCTTGATTTTTAAAGGATTTTTGGTTCATTCTTTGGGGTCAGTAATCAAGTCATTATCAAAGAATAATCTGGCCTATGCTTCTTATTTCTTTTTCAAATCTAATGGCATTGGCTAAATATTCCAGAAGAATATAAATGAAAAAGGTGCTGGTGAGGATCCTTCTTCTTGACTCTGACTTTGACAGTGATGCCTTGTCTGGTAGTCATTAACTATCATACAAAACAGTAGTTTGAAACAAGCATTCCAAAATGTCAATAAGGAAACAGTTTTCTATCCCAAATTTGGTAAAAGTCTTTTAAAAAAAAATAGATGTTGAGTTTCACCAAGTCCTTTTTAGCATCTGATTGTTTTTCTCCTTCCAACTACTAATATGATTCATTCCATTGATATACTTTCTCATATCAAGTCATCTCTGAATTCCTGTAAGTTATTGGCTAATTATGTATTGTTATTTTAATATAATGCTATATTTGATTTTCTACTGTTTTATTTAAAAATTCTACATCTGTGTTTATAGGAGAAATTAGCCCACGGTCTTTGAGTTTTAATACTTTGTTAGGTTTTGGTATTAATGTTACTTTAGCTTCATAAAATGATTTAGGAAGTTAAATCTAATATCATGATTTTAATAAAGCATATGCCCCCAGGGTAAATTGCAAACACAGTTCATAATCAGCAAATTATGAAATATTCCATTTACATCAATGAAACACGGTTTCTCCGGGAAGGTTCGGCAATAAAAGGTCTTAAAATGTTGGTAAAGACTTTGAATATAGCCAATAGAGAAACCCACAGGTGAATTCTACCATTAAAAACAAGTACTAAATTCCAGTATTCAATGCTCGAGTTGATACGATTTGCAGGGCTAGCATGCTTTAAAGAGTCATAGTGGTATGTCCCTTTAAAACAGACAAATTGAGTTCCCTGAAAATAAAGCAAAATAACCCACTGTAAAGCAAAATAACAAAATAGAAATAAACACATTAAATTCCATTCAGCAAATATTTATTGAGTATGAGTACAACTGTTTTACTAGACACTCTCTTAAATGCTGTAGGATAGTCTCAAAATCCCACTTAGGATGTTTGTTAAAAGTAAAACTCCTGAGCCCCCACCCCCAGACTTACTGAACCCAAATTATAGCAGAGACATCAAACTTGCTTGTTTGTTTTTTAATAAGCATTCAGGTCATTCTTATGATCAGGAAAGCTTAGGAAACCCTTGCTATAGGAGATGCAAAAATTAGTGGATGTTTCCAGCGACCTCGTTAATTGTTGTGCTGCTGAGCCCTGGTCCCTGGGATGTGTGTTGAGCTCCCAAGGTCTAGAGGCTCGAAAGTCTCAGCCTCCATATAGGCCTGAGGGGACATCCTAACCCACAGACAGGACACTAGCAGCTCCCAAATTTCTCCCTAAAAGTACTTAGGGAGGCAATCTTGTTATATGTTGGGGCAAAAGAATTTGTCTTAAAACTTTATTGTATAGCAAGCTCACTCTATGCACTTGATTGTGTGTTTAAGTGGGTGGCTTTGGGAGGCCGATGGAAAAGACGCTAAAGCCATCGGAAGCCATCATTTGGCACCGTCCCTGCTGGAGGAGCTGGACTTGTCTCCCAAAATAGATTTAGACGAAAACAGTCAGATTCTTTGCTGTCGTGAAAAAACAGAAAAGAAAAGAAAGTGCCTTCCCCATGGGACACTTTTGATGGAAACAGGAAGATGCAAGTGAAAGCAATAGCTTGAGAGGTTCACAGGGAATTTGATTGTTCCGGATGGGAGGATCGAATGTGTGCCTGGATAGAGGAAGGGGTGAGGGAGGCAAGTCAAGAGAGCAAATGTTTGCAGCTGTGAAAGTGGGAGAAGGAACACGAGGTTGAGCAGAGGAACCAGGAAAAGAGTGCAGGTAGCCATTATTAGGAGCAGGGGTAGGTGAAAGCTAGCGAGACAGGAGGGTCGAGGTATGAGTGGTCCAGCCGCTCCGACCCTTCTCAGCAATGGAGGCTTTGCTCGCTCTCGTTTCTGCCAATCACCTGAGATAATCCTGACTGAGCGTGGAAGAGTATTAACAACCTCAGATCCAGTCAGGATGCCGAGGGCTATTCCTCTGGATGTAGTTCCGCTCTGCGGTACGCCCCGCGTGAGTACGAGATGCCCAAATGACCGCCGAGCTGCAACCTTCCATTAACCAGACTGACTAGCCAGCCTCATGCTCGTCCCGCCTACTCCAAATGAGTAAGCAGCTGCTTGCACTTTATCTGTCTCTCCTAGGAAACTACAGATCTGGCCAGCCAAGGGGCTAGAGCCGCAGCGCCCTCAGGTCAAGGCTGGCAATTGCTTTCAGGTGCTCTGCACTTGAGGGCCAGTGAACTTGATTGGGGGGAGGGATAACCAACCACCCCTTCTGGAGGTTTTCGGCTGTTCTCCATAGGCCATCGTCCTTGAGAACACACAGAACTGAGCAGTGCTTCCCAGAGTGCTGTACTGGGGTCAGTGGCACCACTATCACCTGGGGACTTGTTAGAAAAGCAAATACTTGACCCTATCCCAGAACTACAGGGAATTCTGCCAGAGGAGGGGAGTCTTAACAATGTGGTGTCAACAAAGCCTTTAGGTGATGTGCACTGAAGTTTGAGAACCACTGTCCTATTAGAAGGCCAGACTGTTGCTGGGTCGTCCTTTCTCTGGCCCCTTGGGGTATCGTCTTGAGGTAATCACCCCTGTGTCCCACTGACTCACTTGGTCCTGCTCACCCCATTCATATTCACTGGCTCTGTTCCCTCCTCTGAAGGAAGCAGCGCTCTAGCCCTTCACAGGCAAGCAAGGATGCCCTGACTTTTCTCGTGCCTTCATCAGCAGGATCAGATGGGAACTCCTGGACCCTGTATATTCCTAGCAAGATTCCTTCCTCAAAATTCACAGCCTCAGACTATTATCTTCTCTGTGACTATCAATGTTAATTTTATTATGCATTTATTCCTTCATCCCAGCAATTCTAGTCCCCAGAGAGATCTGCAAACCCCATTTTCTGCCACTACCTTCCACCACTACCAACTCCTGACAACACCTCTGCTAGGCCCTCTTAAATTCATTTATCATCAGCAAAATCCCCTGAAACCTCAGTCTCCTCTCTCAACATTTGCTTTGCATTGTTGTTGCAATCGAAGGCTCTAGCTTTAGGATTCTTCCGTGGTGAGCCACACACCACTGACGTGAAGTTGGAGTGGCATCCTTCGTGCTCCTCATTGCCACGTCCAGCCCACTCCCCTGCCTTCCTCCTGAAAACTCCCAGCTTTGGATCTCATCGCACCCCAGCGTCCACTTCCTCTCCACATCCTAGTCACCTATCACCTCCAAGTTACTCCCACCTGCTCCTTGAAGAGTGTAGCTTTTTTTTGTAGCACAACCATTATAGTTCTTCAGGACTGCCATATATACGTGATCTTCGATAACCTGGTCTCCCAGTTCCTTAACCTCTTTTCCGCCGATGACCTTTTCATCCACCTTGCACTGACCACTCACATCCACGGTCATATCCTAGATCTTGTGATTACCAACAACATCTCCCCGCTACGATCTCAGTTCCAAGCATCCCACTCTGGTCGCTTTCAGTCCATCTTTCCAAAGCTCACTTTTAGTCCAGCTCACATAGTGCTTTGACCCCACCAGAAAACCATCTGCCTCATGCCGTCACTCCTTAACCAGCCCAAGATCCATGGTCTGTCATCTTAATCACTCCCTTAAACACACCCTTAAATCTCTGGTTCCTCTCACCTCATGCTTGCAGTGGGGAAAACTGCAACACTGTTTAAATTCAGCTCCTACACCCATGGTAACTAATCGCACTAGAAATAAATGGGCTCTTAATGCTACCCATAAGGTCTATTGTATGTGTCCTGTCTCTTCTCTCCCCCGCCCTCCCATGAACCTGTTTCACACTTTATTATCACTCTTCGAATCTCCAGCACTTCTGACATCATCCTCTCAGTTAATGATGTTGCTTCCTATTTCATAGAAAAACAGAAGCAGTCAGAAGAGAATTTCTAAAGCACCCCCCGCCCCGCCACATCTACTTGCCTTCTTGCATCTGGGTGCATATGTTCGACATTCTCTCTCATTGCTGCACAGAGGGACTACTGGGGCTCCCGAGGAAGGCTCATCCCCCCACGTGCACAGCAGGTCCTATCTCTTCACACTAATCTAGCACACTGCCTCCCCTCTATCCACATCAGCAGCTTTTCTCTGTCTCCTGGCTTTTCCCATTAGCATTCCCAAACACTCTCATTGTTTCAAAACCTTCTCTTAACTCTACTTACCCTTCTAGCCACTGTTTTATGTCTTTCCTGCTCCCTACAGCTCAACTGCTCAGAAGAGTTATCCATGCTCATTGTGTCCAATTCTTCCGTTCTCTTTTCAGTTCACTTCAGCCATGCTTCTACTTGATTGTTCTACTAAAACTGCCCTTGTCAAGGTCCACATCCATCTATCTGCCCTCCTTTTACCCAGCTCGTCAGGCTTTCCTCATTAAAACACATTCTCCCTCTTTGAGTTCGTTCTACCTCACTGGTATTTCTTTTTGGTCTCTGTTACTAGTTCCACCAGGACTCAACCCACGGCCTGGTCTACAGATTCACCCCTAACTACTCATCAAATGCCTAGCAATGGCAGGTCTCAGTTTCCCACACCCGCCATGTCTCTTGATTATTTAAGGTCAGGTGACCTTCCTCAGTAGATTCTGCATCCAAGTGGTTCCTGCCTGATAGGTTAGTCTTTCTCTGCTTTTCTAAGATCCTAAACTGCCGAGGTCCCAGAATTCCTGGAGGCTCCTTCACCCATGGTATGACAAGAAAAGAGAAGGAATACTGTGCAAGTGTAAAGTGAGGATGTTAGCTAAATGTCAAAAGGCCAAAGAAGATAGAAAAGACCACTTACTTGGTTTTCGTAATTATACAGACAAATTGGCATGTTTGTGACTTCTTCCATACCTAAGGATGAGCCAAAGGCACCCTCAAACAGTATCCCTACCTCTATATATCAGTGCCCCAGAGATGAGACTCTGCCAGAACCAGCCTTCTCCTCTTCCTCATCCCCAGACACAGACCCTACAAGGGTTTTCTGCCTTCCTAAATTAATTAACAATATTATCTCAATTGCTGAAATAGTTTACATTCCTTTTTTTCATAGTAGGTCTTTGAAATTCATTGTGTATTTTAAATTTATAGCACATCTTAATTTAGAATAGTCACATTTCAAGTACTCAATAGCCACATGTGGTTAGTGGCTGCCATATTAGACACTGAAGCCTAAAAAGCCAATGGTAGGAGGAATGAGAAGGAGTTGAGAATATAAATGGAGATTAGGTACTTAAGTGGAGAGAAAAATCTGGAATATCTGTGATTTGAGATCTTGCTTGAGTGGTTGAGAAACAAATAACTGGACTGACATGCAGAAGCCAGTCTACATTGAAATAAGACAACATAACTCTCTATGAGTGTGTATCTTTGTGTGTGTATATCCATATCCACATACACATGCATACTGGGTGCAAACAGAGTCAGGATTTATGATTGGTAGGCCAGCAACTGACATAATTTGTAAGTCAATAAAGTCATAAGTCAATAAGGACTTAACATTTCCCCCACAAAATACCCTGGTTGCCTAAACAGAATATAGTCTTTGGGAAATTAATTCCAGGTTGTTTCTCATCTGTCCATCCCTTGTCCAATTTCCGACACTGCTCCCTATGGTCAGTTATGGACATCCTCCTCTCTCATCTAATTTGATGACCCATCTCTCCTCATTCCCTTGAGCATCTCTCCTCATTTCAGACACCTGGGCAAACACATTGACCTTGGACTCTTTGGCTGGGCCTTTGCCTTTTCCACACCTCCAGCTCTCCCTCAGCCAGTTTTAATAATAACACAAATCTCCTCCCGTGGAATGACACCAGAAACTGTCCCACTGAATACCTACCACTCATCATGGCGTCCTCGGTTTTATCTAATGCCCTCCCTTTACTTAAAGTGCATCTTCTCTTGGGGTGCCTGGCTGGTGCAGTCAGTTAAGCATCGAACTCTTGATTTTGGCTCAGGTCATGATCTCGGGATTGTGGGATACAGGCCCATGTTAGGCTCCGTGCTGAGCATGGAACCTGCTTGAGATTCTCTCTCTCCCTCTGCCCTTTCCCCTCGCCCCCACCCCATGTGCTTTCTCTCTCTAAAATAAATAAATAAATCTTCAAAAAAAAAAAAAGTTTGTCTTCTCTTTCGTAGTGAATGTTCATTAAAGTTTAAGAATCCAGAGAATTGTTTAAATGCTGTTTGAATTAAGAACCACAGGACAGTTTGCCTGGAGGCCAGACTGGAAGACAGCAGTTGGAAAAGGAAAACAAAATGAGGAAATGTGTATCTACAAATATATTTTAAAATTATGTAGCAATGTAATAGCTATGAAATTGAATCTTCTTCCTTAGGGTAAGTAGTAGCACAGGAGGCCTTGGCTGGCAGAATAACCCCCTTTCTAAGTTGGAAGATAACATCCTTTGATCAAAAACGTAAGATCCTTTCATTTTCCCCACTACAGTCAGTGTTTCCATTTCAAAGGCCACTCGCTGTTTCTGATCTGTTATCAGTCAGGCAGACTCAACACACAGAGAGAAAGCCACTTTAGTGTAAGCTGCTGTCTCTTTTATCACAAATGCAGACTTAAGGATCCTGTTCTGCTAGAACTGTACAGCTCAAGACGAGAAGTGGAAGTAAGGGCAGAGGCAAGCCAGCCCCGTGATGGGCAGTTGTCGACTTGAGAGCAGTAGACGTGTTAAATGCAGGTGAAATATGGCAAGTTACCTACGTGGCTAGATAAAACCCTTTGTCTCTGAGCTAGTTGCACTCCTAAGATCAGAAGTGCCAAAAGAAAAATACCAGGATGTTGCTGGGCAGGTGTAAATAGGACAGTGCAACTAGAAAAGAAGGTACACTAATCTGTTCAAGTACCTAATACGTGCCAGGCACTGCGCTGTCTTTTTAAATACAGCAAACCATGCGGTCCCCTCTGATGAGGAAAGAGACACAGAGAAGTTAGACGCTTGTCCGTTGGCTGCTTTTAAGTGAAGGAGCCATTATTCAAACCCCTGCCTCTCTTACCAGAAAGCCTGAGCTCTTTCTTTTATTTTCTTTCTTTGTTTCTTTCTTCCTTTTTTACCATTCTCGTTCTCCTACAGCACGCTGCGTCCATAGAAACAGAGAGAGGCTCGGGTGTGTTGGTCTGTGGACTGGTTTAGCCTGAAGGACAAGCCTGACCGCACAAACATTTGTTTTCATTTTGTCCATTCTGTGTACCTCATAATTGCGCATCCCTCAAAAAAAGGTTTGGTCAAATAAATACAAGACACATGAAAACATCTCTGCCTCATCCCCACACCATAAATCGTTATTTGTCAAAAGTTGTCAAATTTGCTAAGTTGGTGGTTCACCAGTCCAACCAGTCTGCTGATTCACTCACAGGCTTAGCTTCAATGGGAACACAATGTAATGTTCTCTGATTTCTTTTACGGGAGCTCTTTATATCACTTGTTCATATTATTCATTCAACAGTGTTATTCAACAAAAGACAATTGGACAAAGGACAAAAAGGCAAATGACAGCTGGACTGGAATGACAATTGGAATTGAGCCAAACCTGAACTATGTCTTCAGCCCCAACTAGTTTTATTTCTTCTATATTTACTTTTCTGTTTCCTTGAGTGAATTTTTGTGGCTGAATTCACTTTGGTGGGTTGTTTGTTTGTTCTTTTTTTTTTAGTTATAAAAATACATACAAACTGCAGAAACATGTACTAGTTTCTCTGTGTTAAATCTGGTGTGGATTCTTTTATACCTTTCTCCATATGCTCTATAAACATTTATAATTATATGGAAGTTTTTACTACTTTTATAACAATAATACACTATATATTTGTATTTTGTTAAAAATATATCATGCACATTCCTCTAGATTAGTACATTTAGATTATACTTATTCTTTAAGTAGTTACATCACTTCTATTTATACCTATATCAAAATATATTTATTCCTTTAGAGACAAACATTTAGGATGTTTAGGATGTTTCCAAGTTTTTGGTTGTTTTTGTTGTTTTACTATAATAAATACCATTACAACAAACTTCCTTGTGAACTTATCCTTATATATATGTGCTTGTTTTGTAATAGAATGTAGCCCCAAAACAGGACAATTAGCTCCAGGGCTATGCACATTTTTAAAATTAACAATATAATTGAGACACAGACTTAAGTGTATGGTTCAATCAATTTTTACAAGTGCAGATACTCATGGAACTGACACCCCTATCAAGATACAGAACATTTCCATCATCCTAGAAAGTTCCCTTGTGCCCCTTCCTAGTCAAACCATTTTACCATATGGATGTTCCAGAATGTTCATTCTTTTTTAATTGTATGCATATTCCGTAATCAACTATTCTTATGCTGATGAACGTTCTGGTATTTTTTTTTAGGTATTTTATTTATTTATTTGACAGAAAGAGCACAAGTAAGCAGAAAGGCAGAAAGAGGGAGAAGGAGAAGCAGGCTTCCCCCTGAGCAGAGATCCCAGGACTCTGAGATCATGACCTGAGCTGAAGGCAGACGCTTAACCGACTGAGCCACCCAGGTGTCCCTGGTATTTTTTTAAATTACTATAAATAATGTCTAGTAAACTTCCTTACTCTCATGATTTTTCGTACTGGTCCCTGTTTATCACAATATGTAGCCCACAAAATGGGATTTTTTAAACTGAAATTTTTAATTTTGTTAGATACTGCCAGGTTACCTTCGCATGAGGCGTTAGCAATTCACACTCCTACCAGCCCATGTCCTCACACTTCTATTAATAGGAGGAGCTCTTTGGATATCAGGGGTGCTGACCCCTAAGTGTTAAACACTCATTCGTGGGAGCACACCTATTAAAATACGAAACATACACATACTGAGCACAAACTTTGTGTTCAGTGCTTTTCTGGCCACTGATGATAAAACGTTAAAGTCTTATCCTCGTCCTTGAGTGGCTTACAGATCAAATAAGAACAGCCGTGTGATTAGTGCAAGAATGAAGGTTTTCATATGGTGCAACAGGGGAGGAGATTTGGGGAAATTAGACTGGGCGGTCATGTAGAACATGTCTGGGCAAGTGCTGGTAAGTGCTAGTTTGACGGAGTAAGAGTCTGTTGGGTAACGAGGGAAAGAGTATTCCAGAAAGACCAACGAGACTGGAAGCAGCCGCGGATGCATAAAAAACTGTCCGTGTTGAAGAAGACTACGGGGACAGGCAGTTATAGGGAAAGAACGGCCCCAGAGAAGGACAAACAAAAGTGCTATAAAAATTGGTGAAATGTTATCTTATACACTTGAAACTAATCTGGACATTGTGCGTTGACTATATTTCAATAATTTTTTTAACAATTGGGGAAATTTGAATGAATTCTATAGATTAGGTAATACTATTTTGTTGATGTTAAATTTCTTGAATTTGATAACTGCCCTGTGTTTGTGCAACCGAATGCCTTTGTACTTAGGAAATACACACTTGGATAAAAGGAGCTTAAGGTGTATAATTTACTCACAAATGATTCAGAAAAAAATACTATGTAGATAGGTAGATAAGAGAATGAGAGAGAGATGATAGAACGATAAAGCAAATGTGTTGAAATGTTAACAGTTGACAAATCTAGGTAAAGAATATGTGGCAGATTTTTGTTCTAGTCTTGCAATTTTTCTGTTTGAAGCTGCTTCAAAACGAAGGGGTTTTGTATTAATATTTAAAATACAATAACGCCTCAGTGACCTTCAGTTGGCTCTACAGGACTAGAGTGAATGATGTAAAATGGAAAGTGGTGAGCTCTGTGGGCAGAGAGGCAAGCAAAGGCAAATTCTTAAAGGGCCCAGTTCTTAGCTGACAAATTTTAATTTTATTCTGAAAGCCATGTGGAATAAAGCCATGAAATCCAATCTGCATTTTTAAAAGAGTACTTTAGCAGCTTTAAGGAGATGGGCCCACAGTGGGACCAAATGAGGCAGGAAGACCAGCTGGGAGGCCACCAGGATGTTTCAGATGAGTCAGGGCCTAGCAGAAACCATGGCTGAGGGAATAGAGAGAAGGGCACAGCAACCAAATCTATTAAGCTTCTGCATGACCTAGAAAGTGAAGGATGCAGGAGGATTCCAGCTTAGGAAACTGGTTAGGTGGTAGTGTTAGTCACCAAAATAGAAAAGAGAGGTACGGAGGAGAGCTTGAGAAGAAAGATGATGGGTTCTGTGTTGACTATGACAAGCTTAAAGTATGCATGGAAGATTCCAAGGGAGACCTCCAGAGCTCAGAGAAATCTGGACATGAGATACTGACTTCAAAGTCATCTGCATGCAGGCAGTTTGGGCCCTTAAAAAAAATGGTTCTTAAAGCCTTTGCCTATTTCACCACTATGAAATTAACATCTTCTGAGGGCATGCTATTTTTAAAAGGAGGCTAAAAGTGGTAAGTTGTTATCCTACTATACCCAGAATGTCTTCTTCCAAGTACCTGTGGAAACAGGCCCACTCAAAAAATATATTAACAACTGCTCTAGATTGAAAGAGTATGTGTCACCATCTAGAGATATTTCCATGAAATGGGGCTGTGGTGAGCTGTTATGCAAAAGACAGTCATTGTTCATTGCACGATCTGAGCTAGAAGAGCACAGCAGCTCTGAAGAAGGGAATAGATCTGACTCATCTCTCCTCGTACCCCTCACTTGGTCAGGGGTTCCACACACACAAGATGCATCCAGCCATGCCCCCAACACCCTTCACCACCACCTTCGGGCAAAACAGCTTCAGAAAGCTGCCTTGTGTTATGCCATATTCTCTGGCGGCGATTAGGAGGGAAAGTGAGAACCCGGGAACTTCCTAGAAATGCAAATTACTGGGCCGCACATCAGCACTACTGAACCAGAAATTGCAGGTGAGCCCAGCCATCTGTGTTTTAACAAGCCGCCCCACCCCCCGGGTGATTCTGGTGCACAGTAAAGGATGAGAAATCCCCTAACAGAGGGAAGTGAGGAAGACGAGCCCATTATCATGTCAATCCAGTGAATGACACCCTCCCACAATTTGGAAATTATGAGCTTCTCAAGGATGCAAGCCCTGTCTTTTCATCTTTTAAATCCCTGTAGACCTAAAATCTAATGTATTAATTCAACAAACATTTACTGAGTACTAAGTGAGTCTGGCTCTTAATGTTAGGGAAGGAAGGAAGGAAGGAAGGAAGGAAGGAAGGAAGGAAGGAAGGAGAAGGGAAGGAAGGTGGGAGGAAGGAAAGAAGGAAGGATGGAGGCAAGGAGGGGAGTTTGGTTATACAACATCTGTGATTTCAAAGTTATCCCAAACTTTTAAAAGTCCGTATTTTTCTCTCATTCTTCCAACATTTGCCAAGATAAAATACACACATAGGAGTGCACGAAAATGAGCCAAGATTCTGTGGGCAGTAAAGGAAAGGGAGGGGGGTACAAAAAAAGTATTTCTCTATGTTCTTAAGTACTTCTCTTCATATCCTTAATTCCTTGTTTTTCTCCCCTTTCATGATCTTCTATTTCCTGAAACATGGAGAAATTTCACTTAACCAGACATGCATTCTTACACTCCCAGGGCACGTACACACCAACACCCAAAGTGAATCGTATTAGATTTTTCACACCCCTCCTTTCCCATCGGCCTCTCCCCCAGGGCAGCAGTGGGCCTCCATCCCCTTGGCTGTCTCTCTCCGCAGCGTCTCCCTGTGGGCACTTTCTATTGCTTACCATCCAGGGTTCTGTTAAGACTATGCAGCCTGACACCAGGTGTATCACGGGCCGGATAAAATCCCATGATTTAGCCTCTAACTTGGGATTCACTCTCCTTTCTTCAAAATCACCATCTCAAGGAAAAACCAGGTGGCCAGAGAGAAAATAATAGCTAGCATTTATTGAGCACTAACTATTTGCAGGTCTCTGTGTTAAGTGCTTTCAATACATCATCATTTTTTTTTTTTACAAAAACCCTAGGAAGCAACTGCGCCCTAACTCTGTGAAGCTATGTGCCACATAATTGGGCCTGTTTCACAGGTGGAATTAAGATTAAAGAAATACCTAAAAAGTTAAAGATTAAGAGATGCAGTGATTTATCAAGATCCAACTGTTGTAAGGAAAAAGCAACTAATTCCAAAATTTGTACTTTTAAATCACACAGAATAAGAAATCTCAATATCATAAAATATTAAGATTTTTAAAAATTTATTTAGTTAGTTTAGAGGCAGTGAGCAAGTGGGGGGAGGAGCAGAGGGAGAGGATCTCAAGCTGACCCTGTGCTGACTGCAGAGCCTGACGCAGGGCTCCATCTCACGACCCTGAGATCATGACCTGAGCCAAAATTAGGAGTCGGACACTCAGTTGACAGAGCCACCCAGGTGCCCCTCAATATCATATCATATTAAGATGGAAGGTATCTTAAAAATCATCTAGGCCAGTGGTTTTCAACCTGGGGTGCACATTAGCATCATGGATAGTTTTTTAAGATCCTGAAGACCAGGTCATACCCTGGATCAATTAAATAATCATCTCTGGGGAGATGACCCAGATGTCTGCAATTTTTTAAGCTTCATGGTGATACCAGTGTACAGAAAATGTTGAGATCCACTGATTCAAGTTCAGTTCTTATATTTTGTTGGTAAGACAGCTGGTGGCAATAGGAACAAAAACTACAGTAATAGGGAAAGTGCCTGCTACCCTCTGACTCACAGTGAACAAAGGAAGTCTTCCACCCACCATGGGGCAAGCATGGAGTGCATTGTTATTCTCCTACAAAGAATTCATGTTCAAATCATCCATGCCTAAGATTGATAGGAAGAGGTATAATTGTTTTCCTTTGAATTTTTAGGCCGGTGTGATACCCTAAAAAGAACAGGGTTAGTGGTCACATGCTCTAGAACCAGCTCTGAACTTACTGACCACGATCTTGGGACACTTACCCTCCCTTGAGCCTCAATTCCTTACCTGAAAAATCAGTGTAATAATAGTCCATGCCTTATTGACTTCACAGGTACTCCTAAAAATCAAATGAGATAATGTATATGATATATACCTCTGATGCAATAAGAGTGATGCAATGTTGTTTTTTAACAGGTAGTGAATGTAAAGAAAGTGCATATTGATGACACACAGAACAGGATCTGAGTCCCACTCTTGCTGTTCATTAACTATTCTTAGGGAAGGAAGATAAGCTTTTTGAAAGAGTACTCCCCTATATGAGATGTAAAAAGCAAAATCAGTAACATCATGATTGCTTTGAGAATTAGATAACATTTTGTAAAGTGTGAGGCACCTAGAAGGTATTCAAAGTGTTACTTTCCCTTTCCCACAGATATTTAAATTTCTTATTTATTCTATTGTATATTTTAGATTGAAGCATACCAGAAAAAAAATTAGAGAGTACCTATCATTATTCATTTTGATTAAGAATGCACTGTCCAATTGTGGAAATTAGAATACAAACAGGATGTTAGATAAAATGTCCATAGGTTCTTGGACACAAAAAATTGGAAATTGTTAACTGGAAAAAAAACAACTAACAAGCCAACATGGACAGCATGATCTCCTAGATAAAACGTTTGGAAGTATATACACTAAGAATTTAATCGTTATCATGAATAGGTGATGGAATAGTATCTTTTTATGGTCTTACTTTTGGCTTCTCTACATTTCCTAAATTTCTACAATGTACATATACTGCTTTTGTTACAATAAAAAAGTATTTTTTTAAGAGTGGGGAGAAAAAGAATGGGCTGTCCGAAAGGACATGAGCAAATGCAAAGACATCTCTTGATCTTAGGGCATCTCAACATCATCGATGCACCAGTTCTAACCGAATTTATCAATTTAACGGGATTCCAATGAAAATACCAACAAGCTATTTATGGAGCTAGACAAATTGATCCTAAAGTTCACATGGGAGAAAAAAACATGAAAGAACAACTAGAAAACCCTAAAGGGGAAGAATTTTAGAAAGGACCACTCTTTCAGCCATTAAAGCCTTCTACAAAGCCATGGTTAAAACAGGGCAAAACTGGCGCATGAATAAACAGGCACACCAGCAGAAGAAAACGGAGTTCACAGACATGCCCAGCAAAACGCAGAAGTCTCGTATACGATCAAAGTGGCATCTCAGATCACTGAGGCAGTCAGTCTTCTTAGTAAATAGTGTTGGGGCGCCTGGGTGGCTCAGTCAACTAAGCGTCTGCCTTTGGTTTAGGCCTTGGTCTCAGGGTCCTGGGATTGAGCCCCACATCAGGCTCCCTGCTCAGTGGGGAGTCTGCTTCTCCCTCTCCCTCTGCCCCCTCCCCGCTCATGCTCTCCTGCGCTCTCGCTCTCTCTCTCAAATGAATGAATAAAATCTTTAAAAAATAAGTAAATAGCTAGTGTTGAGATAACTGGATAACCATTTGGGGAAAAAAAGATAAAATTAGATTAATTCCTCAAAATTTACACAAGCATACTCTCCAAATGTACCTGAGAACTAAATATAAAAAATATTATTATATAAATACTAGAGGAAAACAAGTGAATCCCTCTTTTACCTGGGTGGATGGAGAGGCTTCTATGACTAAAGACAGTAAGTAAATACAGTAAAAGAAGCCTGATAAACTTGACTATATAAAAATAAAGAATGTTTGCATGGCCAATAAAAAGACAACCATAAATAAAGTCAAAAGACAAATGATAAACTGGGAGAAAACAATTGCCACATATTACATTGATAAGAAGCTAATAAACCTATATACAAAGAATGCTTTAAAACTGAGAGGAACAAGACCATAAATCCTAAAGAAAAATTGATAAAGACATAGACAAAAATGTTTAGGATATTAAAGTGGCCTTTATATAAATGAAAGATGTACAATATTATTCACAATAAGGAAAATGCAAATTATTATTTTTTTAAAAGATTTTATTTATTTATTTGACAGAGAGACAGACAGCCAGCGAGAGAGGGAACACAAGCAGGGGGAGTGGGAGAGGAAGAAGCAGGCTCATAGCAGAAGAGCCTGATGTGGGGCTCGATCCCAGAACGCCAGGATCATGCCCTGAGCCGAAGGCAGACGCTTAACCGCTGTGCCACCCAGGCGCCCCAAGGAAAATGCAAATTAAAACCATAGTGAGATACTATTTCTCATCTATTAGATTGGCAAACATTAAAAAGCTTGACAACATACTCCATTGGCTGGTGAGGCTGTGGGGAACAGGCCTGTTCCTACACAGCTGGTGGAAATGCAAGATGAAGGAGAATTCCCATTTGGAGGTGACTGGCAATATTTCACAAAACTACATATGCAACCCCACTTCTAGAAATTTATCCTGAAGATTATACCTCCAATAATATGAAAATACACATGCACAAGTTTAATCATTGCAACATTATTTATAATTGCAAAATATCAGAAATCACACAAAGGCCCAAGCATAGAACATTGGTTTATTATCAGAAATGAGTACCATGAAGTTGTAAAAAGAAAGAGAATGGTATCTATGAACTGATATAAATTTATCTCCTGGAGATAGTTAAGTAAAAAAAAAAAAAATTAAGTAAAATGCAATAAAGTAGATGACTAGATAGATAGATAAGGGAAAAAGAGGGGAAATAAGATGGCATACACTTATCTGTTATCTTTACTAAAGAAACACAGGAAGAATAAGAGCACAAAACAAGGGTAGAAGGGGATGAGGTAGAAGGAATGTAGGAGAGAGTGACCCTTCTGACTCTATTTTTTCATATAGTTTAGAATTTTGGAAGCATGTTACTGTTATAAACATTCAAAAAAATAAATAAAATTCAATCAACAAAGATGGGAAAGGAAAATTTTTTAAATCTAAAACTGAAAGCAAACCAAAATAATGAATCCGATTATATTTCAAGTGAATACTGTATTCATAGTAAATAAGGAAAGAAAAAAAAATTTAATCTCAGAAAAATCTGAGCAGAATATTTGACTTCAAATCTATACCTTCAGCCTTATGCAGCTTGTGGAGCAGGAGTCAAACTGCACACCCAACCTAAGCTCTTTTTTTTGTTCATTGTACCGGTATGAGCTACGTACTTCTGAAACCATCTTGGATAAACTATAGCAATGACGGAATAAATGTGTCAATATGGTTGGGGGGCAGGCTTTCAATATGAAAGAAGAAACATACAAATAGCGAATAGAGGAAGGTGAGAAAAACCCTTTTGGTGATAGATTGGACTTGGAGGAATGGGTGAACCCAAGATTTTTAAAATATGTATGTGTTGGGGCATATGGGTGGCCAGATGGTTAAGTGTCTGACTCTTGGCTTTGGCTCAGGTTATGATCTCAGGGTCATAAGATCAAGCCCCACATTGGGTTCTGCACTCAGTGCAGAGTCTGCTTGAGATTCTCTCTCTCCCTCTGCCCCTCCCCGCAACCCCCACCTGCTTGCGTTCTCGCTTTCTAAAATAAAATAAATAAAATCTTTTTTAAAAATTAAATATGTATGTGTCTCCGCATGTATACACAGTTTGTGTGGGTATGTGTATATATGTGTGTGTGTGTACATGTATACATACATGCAGGTAGCTTTGTCTGCTGAAAAGCCACGGAAACAAAGATACCTCAGGAGCAATGAACTCACCTAACACCCAGATCTTCCATGTTATATACCACTCCCAACTACCAAGAAATAAGGTTTCTCAGGGGGAAAAAAAAAAAAAAAAAGTCCAATTCTGAGGCTAGAAAGATAAACAAAAGATGGGCTTAGAGTCTGCCTTCGGCTCAGGGCGTGATCCCGGCGTTATGGGATCGAGCCCCACATCAGGCTCCTCCACTATAAGCCTGCTTCTTCCTCTCCCACTCCCCCTGCTTGTGTTCCCTCTCTTCACTGGCTGTCTCTATCTCTGTTGAATGAATGAATAAAATCTTAAAAAAAAAAAAAAAAAGATGGGCTTAGAACATAAGATAAGGAAATTCTCACAAAAATCAGCCAAGTCATAAAGATATGGGAGTCAGTTTGAAGGGGTTCCACCAGCCAAATCTGGGACAATTTGAGCACAAAATGCTTAAGGGCAGTAATGAATTATAAACCATTGAGAGAAAGAAAAAGGAATCCATAAGTCCTCACCACGAATAAATACCTAAAGAGGGAGAAAGGAGGGATCTTATTTGTGGTAGAATGTCAAGTGCCAACTGGTAAACATGGAATACAGGAGTTTTGCACATTTTACAACCACCACAGGCAAAATTAGTTCAAGCAAGAATTGTCAGTGGATGCTAAATCTAGGAGAAAGTTCCAGGAGGGGCAGAATACTTGCATGATCTTAATAGGTTTCCCACAGATTGCAAGAGAAAAAAATAGTACTTCTGGGGCGCCTGGGTGGATCAGTCGTTAAGCGTCTGCCGTAAGCTCAGGGCGTGATCCTAGAGTCCTGGGATCAAGCCCTGCATCAGGCTCCTCTGCTGGGAGCCTGCTTCTTCCTCTCCCACTTCCCCTGCTTGTGTTCCCTCTCTCGCTGGCTGTCTCTCTCTCTGTCAAATACATAAATAAAATCTTTAAAAAAAAAAATAGTACTTCTGCCGTGGAGACATAGAACAACACTGGACTGGGTGATGAAAATTAACATCACTAATGTGGAGCAGACCAACACTATGTGTTTCCACGAGACACCCTAAGAAGATACCCAGTAATACCTAATATTCCAGCCAGGAACGCACAACCTGACTCTAAGCCCTAGGAAATATCAAGCAAACCAAAAATGAGGAACTTTTGTCATAAAAGACAAAGAATGGCTCTAAAAATGTCCTAGATTAAAGGAGATTAAAGAGACATAAACACAAGATGCCATATTCTATCCTAGATAGGATTCTGTCCTGGGAGCCGGTACTACTGGACCGGAGCCGGTAAGGCAGGGACATTACTAGGTCTACAGACAAAATGAGAACACAGATTAAATAAAAGTGTACCAAAGGTCACCTGGGTGGCTCAGTCGGTTGAGCGTTTGCCTTCAGCTCAGGTCATGATCCCAGGGTCCTGGGATCGAGCCCTGAAACAGGCTCCCTGCTTGGCGGGGAGTCTGCTTCTCCCTTTCCCACTGCCCCTCGCCCCCACCACTGCCGCTCGTTCTCTCTCTCTCTCAAATAAATAAATAAAATCTTTTTTAAAAAGTGTATTAACACATTTACTGAAGTTTTGACTGTACTGTGGTTAGGTAAGAGACTATCCCTGTTCTTAGAAAATACACATCCTGTATTTAGGGGTAAAGGGGTCATGGTGTATGCAACCGACCCTGATTCAGAAAAAATATGTGTACTTACATCTATATATACACATATACACATTACACAGAGAGAGAGTATGCATAAGGAACCATGCAAATTGGATAAAATGTTAACAATAGATGAACCTGGGTAACAGATATACAGATCTTCCTTGTACAATTTTTATTCTTAAAACTTTTCAGTATCTTTTGAATTCTTTCCAAATTAAAAAATTGGGTTTTTTTTTTAAGTGTGCTATCAACTTGACTTAAGAAAGTCAGGGGAAGAAATGGTTTAGGTTAGCACAAAGTAGTATAGGTTAATATCAAAATAAACTCGGTATTTATTTTAATCCAGATTTATTTTAATCCAGATCTGAAAAATGCTGTAAGCTAATTTTGATTCAACAACTTCATTATTTAATATTTATAAGGCCATTTACTGCAGGAGTTTTAATGCAATAGCTTACAAACTATAGTACAACCAATAGGGTATATTTAATAAATAGCAATGACTTAGTGATGTGCCATTGATTCGCTGGGTATCTATCCTCCTGAGAGCCTTACAAGGAAGACCTATTTAGTGATCAGAAAAATTGGGGGATGTCTTATCAGCAGGCTTTTTAGGTTTGAAATAAATGTTTGGTTGCATTACTGTTAAAATTATATCACATTCTTTTTCTTATTTCAAAATTATGTCTTGAGACTCAATAGTAGTATTTTGTTAATTTTTGTGTTTACCTTTACTTGGGTATTAATATTGCGATTCTGAAGGGCAAGAGTACCAAGTTAAATATTTCATGACCTGTAAAAACTTAGTGTCCTTTAGCTCACATGAAGATCCAGAGGCTGATAGCAGAATATTTTTGTTTTAATATTTGCTTCCTAAGGACTAATGTAAACAGATTAGAACCTATTGCTTTCTCAGTCTTCAGACAGCTTACGTTCGCAGGCCTGTTATCCCTTTTCTCAAGGAGCTGAGGCTGCTAGACAGGGTGGATCCCAGGGGGTGGTTTGTATAGCATGACCTCCTGCCTTGTTTTTCTGCATTTGTTTTGTTTTGTTTTGTTTTGTTTTTTGGTTTTTTTTTAAAGATTTTATTTATTTATTTGACAGAGATAGAGACAGCCAGCGAGAGAGGGAACACAAGCAGGGGAGTGGGAGAGGAAGAAGCAGGCTCATAGCGGAGGAGCCTGATGTGGGGCTCGATCCCATAACGCCAGGATCACGCCCTGAGCTGAAGGCAGACGCTTAACCGCTGTGCCACCCAGGCGCCCCTGCATTTGTTTTGTTTTAAAGAAAACAATTTTGTTATAGATCTGAGGTGTTATTCCTGTTAATATACCAAAGCAAAAAAAGTATAATTTACTTATTCATGAGTTATCTCCTACTTATACTGAAATGAGTTCATTGTTTGCTTGTTTACTTAATAGGCTAAATCTAAATAGCCATTAGTGAACGTTAGTAAACGAAATAATACTGGTTTTTTAAAAAGTTTTTTAATTCCACTCTGCATTTCACCTGTAGTGGTTTCCTAGATATACTCCTCTGATAAAGGCATGACTTCAAGAAGTTAACATTGAATTTCTTGTAATTGCCAGTATAAACCAAAAAAAATTCACAAATATCAATTTTCTGTGGCTGACATCAGAGGGGGGTCCTAGCCAGTGCCATTTATTTGGCTCTATTAGCCTGTACTGACTTCAACACGGGAAGGGAGACAAAGGGAGAACTGAAAGTATGGAGGGAAGAAAGTTAAATGCAAGGAGGGAGAAAAAGAATAAAGAGGAAAGGGGCGCCTGGGTGGCTCGGTCAGTTGAGCCTCTGCCTTCGGCTCAGGTCATGGTCTCGCGGTCCTGGGATCGAGCCACACATCGAGCTCCTGCTTCTCCCTCTGCTGCTCCCCCTGCTTGTGCACACACTCTCTCTGTCAAATAAATAAATAAAATCTATTAAAAAGAATAAAGAAGAAAAGAGAGAAGAGGAAACAACAGAGGAAGGAGAAGTAGAATGTCCATTGGAAAGTAAATCGAAGGGATGTTAAGGAAAGGGAAGAAAGTGAAAATGAGAATAAGGCACAGAAGGAAAAGCAAGAGATGAAAACTCGCGCTCTCCTGGAGGGTCATGGAAAAGACCGTGAGCTGCAGCCACCCGAGTCACATTTCGGTCAAAGGCAGCGCTAAGTCTTCATCAGAGAGAGCGATGTTTTCTATTTCGCTTTGCTTCTGTTTACTTCATATCAATTTTTTTTCTGCCACGTAAAAGCTAGCTCGCGCAAGAGCGGTCCGTAATACTTTACACAAAAAGCACGCAGTCGTTTCGGAGGTGGACGTTACCTGGAACCGATCGCTGGGCTGAGCAGAGGCTGTGCAGCGTGCCTGCGATCCGTAGAAATTGCCAACTATTAACAAAGCAGTTTTCTTCCAGTTGTCGCTGTGTGCCATTCTTTGAAACATTCCCTGAGGAATAGTTTTAAACCGGCTTAGATAGAGCTTGTCATGGTATCATATAACTGCTATGGAACTGTTCTGAGCTTTGAATCAGCCATGTATCCTTTGTGTGAAAAAGAAAAACAATCTGTCATAAAAGTGCATGAAAGTTGACAAGACTTTCTCTAATAGCTATATCCTGGGAATACATATTTATGAAGGTTTTTTAACACTAGCCTGGGAAACACATACTACGGACTCAAATTCTTTAAAATTGAACCACTGACCTTAGCAATCACTACAACTTCCTTTGCACATAAAATGCAGTTTTCTGACCATCGAGAAGCCTATAATGTTTTACATGAAAGAAAGAACCCATGTTTACATTTCTTTTCAGTATTTAATTTACAATTAAGTATAGACATCATTCAAAATAACTGTCTCAACTTGTCTTAATGTTTATATGATTTCCTTTCAGGATTTTAATTTATGATTAGATACAGACATTAGTCAAAATAACTGTCTCAACTTGTCTTAATGTTTATAAAGCTTTCCAAACTATATTAATTATTCTCTAATATTCTATGATTATACAACGATATCAGTGAGGTTTTTCTTTAAGACAATAATGGAGCAAAAAGTCAAGTAATGAGATCATTTCCCCCTCTCATCTAAAAATCATTTTTCTCTTTCAAATCTTACAATTAATCCATATAAATATTTAAGTGGAAATTTGTCCTGGTTTTAAAGACACTGAAGAGTTAAATGGCAATACCGCTACAGAGTGACCTATGAATGTTCTTAGGACACATACAATTTTAAATGAGACAAAGCGATGACTATATTTGGGTTTACAAAGGCCCCTAGAATAGATGGTATTCTTGCTTTTAATTTATGGTGGAGTTAATTTCAGGATTCCCAACACAAATACAGACAGACTTCTAGTAAAACACCCCACTATGTTTTACCCCTAGCAAGAAGCAATACAATTCCAAGAGTAGTTTTCGTGTAAGAGTCAATCATACATGTTGCTATTGTCCTTGTATAATCTATTTCTATAACATTCGTAATTACACCCCCCAGTATTCTTTCTTGGACCTCCAAATAATACTATCTGCCTTTTATACAGGAGTCATCTGAGGCAAAATGAAATAAAAGTAAGTTTACCACCAAATAACTTAAGGTTCATTGTAATTCATGAGCTTCTAATTCCTTTACTTAAGACACCAAGATACTATTTCTTCCCATCTCTGCTTCTGACATTTATCTCAAATGAGAGCTAAATATCAAGATTAGCTTAAAAATTAAGACCAGAGTCAAATGCACTTAAACATAAAAGCATAGATAAGAAACTCTAGAATTTCTGAGCTGATGAAGATCTTAAAGATAATGTACCTATAATTTTTAAAGAAAATGAAATCCAAGGATAAGAAAAGACCTTCTAAATCCTGCATAGCTAGTTGGGGGCATGAAGCTGATGAAGGAACAAATAGAAAGGAGACTGAGTACATTTGGTAAGTACATAAGAAAGGGGAAGAGAGCAAACAAAGTCTTGGCAACATAGGTAACTAGATAGTATTCCACAATATTCCCATGGGGCCTAGAATGGTCTGTGGAACTCTGCCCAGGAAATACCCTCTCACATGGCTGTGAGCTGTGAAGCTAATCTGCTGAGGTCACTCCTTCATCACAAGCCATAGCCAACAGGCTTTTCACTATCACTTTGTACGTATGGATCTGTCCCTAAATATATTCCATAAGCACCATCTACACGGGACTATTACAGTCCTAAAAATTTTTATCAGCAGAAAATACCAGTCTTAAATCAAGTGCACAAAGAAAATGTTCTTAAGTAATGGGGGGTATTCTCTGGTATTTTTTTAATGAGTCAGGAAGCAGAATGGAAAGGAAGGGTGTGTCAGGGACAGCACAACCTCCATGACTAAGGATAAGAAGGGAAAACCTTCTTGCCCTCAAAGTGAAAATCCCCTTCTATTTTAAGGAACACTCTCTTACTTTAATCTCCAAATGAGTAATTAGGGTTAGATAATTTTCTCTTGGGACACCTACTTTCCAAAGAATAAGCTTTTAATGCATCAGTAAGAAAGGAAAACATATAATCTGACAACTAAGAAGGAAAATCATCCATTTCCAAATGCCTTGTCTGTTCTGTTCTCATCAGTCTACAGAACCTGAACTTCGACTATGGAAGGCAGCAAAGATCTCAGTTTTGTGGAGGTAAAGAGACTCAAACGTGAGTTCTCTAGTCCCAGAGCTTTATATGGTTGCTTTTTTGTAGCTATTGGCCTCACAAAGCCTCTATTTTGTCTTAACATGATGTTTCTCAGGAGCAGAAAAGTGGACAATGTGGTGCTTTGAAAACTTTACCAGCTTTCAGGGTGAAATCGTAACTGTGCACTTTAAGTCAGGCTGGATGGAGACATAGATGAATAGCTGCTGTTTTACTGCTCATCCATTTAAAATGCAAATGATAATACCAAAAATTACCAAAGTCTACACTCCAGATGTTCTTATTATTCACTACGGCTTTTTTTTTTTTTTTTTTTTTGGCTACACTTAGCCTCTCCTACATATCTCTGAATATATTCTACCACATAACCCTCCTTGTGAAAACTCCTACTCATTTCTTAAATAATTTTGTTTTATATATTTAAAGAGTTGGAATCAAAAAATAAACTCTCATTTTCCCAAGTAATGAGGAAAACAGATCTTCATTTCCATATCCCCAAAGTCAACTGTATAGAAACAAACTAACAATAACATAAAGTGGCAGACAACCTATTTATGAAGCTCCATTGATGGCTCTGTGGAAACAAAAGTGACCTAGTTTCTTCCAAAGCATGAGAGAAGAGGTCTATGTTAAGACCATGAAGAGAGGAATGAAAGTTCTTTGATTGGTACCCAATTCCCTGTCATGAGATTGCTTAATTCAGTCTTCTTGAACTTGGGGGAAACACAAACACGCGCACACACACACACACACACACACACTCAGGAAAGCCCACTCTCTTTCTGCATGAAGGAAAAGCCCTGTTGCTGGCCACAAACCATAGGATGTGATTCCAAGCAGAGCAGGAGAGAACAAGTCCCTTCTTCCTCCTCCAGCCTCATGGTCTCCCTCTGGTGCCCCTGACTGGCACAACCTGTGCACCCCTGAGTCAGCTATTTAATTTCCTTAATCCTCAATTTCCTTGTCTGCCAAGTGGGACCTCACGCTAGTCCTACTTTATGGAGTTTTAGGGAGAAGTCAGTGAAATGATACATGTGCTGTGGCACATGTAGTGACCATTCAAGCAAATAACTTTCTCTAGTATTAAGGAACACACAAGGAGAGAGGGAAGTTAGAATTTTTTGTCTTACAGTCAGTTTCTGGTATGGGGTCATTTTTTCTATTGAAGGGACAGGCTATCTTGCCCCTTGAGTTTGAGTGTCTTCCAGAACAGCTTTATTTAATGTAGAGAAAATTGGAAGTATAAGTCTGGACTCAACTGAGAGGTCAGGGCTAAAGGATCAATAGAATGAATGTGTAGTAAAGCCATTTAACTTGGTCAGTGTAAGTTTTCCTGATACGAGCGATGCAGGGCCATGAGCAGAGAGAGACGGGTGTACTCAGAAGTCACGTGGAAGCTTGTGAATGGACACTAAAGCTGTGGTTCTCAAGTTCTAGAATCTAGCAGAATCACCTGGAGGACTTGTTCAAACACAGATTTCTGGATCCCACCCCGGAATTTTGATTCAGTGGGCTGGGATGATGGGGTTTGAGAATTTGCTTTTCTACCAAGCTCCCAGGTGATGCTGAAGCTACTATTCAGTGACCGCGCTTTGGGTACAGCTGTCCAGGGAAGTAGAACAGGGCTGCAATCATTGGTAAGTATCCGTACTAGTTTAAAAAAAAAGTGGGTAGGAACTTCATTCTTGAGTACCTACTATGTACCAGGAGTTTCATAGACATTATTTAATTTCATGAGTTTCAACTATCCTAAAAAGTAGGTGTTATCATTCAATTTTTCAGATAAGTAAATTGTAACCAAGAGAGATAAGGAGCTTGCACAAAGTCATGCAACTAGTAAGGTAGCATCACTAGTATCCTGATCTAGATCAGTCCCACTCCAAAACCTGTATTTTTTCCCAATGTGTCATGCTCTCAACTCTCACTGCGAGTCAGATCAGGAAGGTAATAGGAGGCTTGTTTGATAAGAAGGACCTACAGTTCACAATGAGGTTTTAAATACCATCTAGATGGTAACAATTCCCAAGTTTATCTTTCTACGCCAGGCCTACCTCCTGAAACCCAGTACTCAGCTGCCTACCCAGCATTGCTTACTTCCTCCTCAGCTGTCCTAAGTTGAACTCTTACTACCTCTGCAAGGGTGCGTCCCCTTCAGTATTTCCCCTCCCAGCCGATGATAACTTTATCCTTGCGAAGGCTCAAGGCAAATATCTTCCTCTGCTCCTCTCACAAGCTCCCCATCTGATCTGTCAGTAAGTCCTGATGGCTTGGTCTTTAGAATAAACCCAGCCACCTCTCACCACCTCTCCTGCACCCACCATCATCTCTGGCATTGATTACATACTTAGTGCTCCACTCTTGTTCCTCTGAAGCTTATTTTCAACTCTGTAGCTAGAGTAATCATTTTAAAATCGGAGTCAGATCACGTCCCTTTCTAATGAAACCCTCCAATAAGTCCTTATTTTACTCAAAATAAAAACCCAAGTCCCCATGACACTGATCCCATTACCTCTGCTCCCACGGCTCACCTTGCCTCACCTCCTCCTACTCTCCGCCTCTCCTGTCTCCAACCCAGTGACAGTGACCTCCGCCATTCCATGGACACCACCAGGCACACCGTTGTAGGGGTATTTGGTACTGGCTCATCCCTTTCCTTGGAAACGTCTCCCCCAAGTTTAACAGCTAACTCCCTCCCTCCATGTCTTTACTCACATTCCACCTTCTCAGCGTGGCCTGTGTAACACTGCTGCCAGGAACCCTGGTCCCCTTACTCTTTTTTTCTGCCTTTTTTTTCATCTTTTTTCCTCATGACCTTTTTATGACTATATAATATACCTGCTTGTAATATTTACTATTCATTGTCTACCCATCCCCCTACACACACACACACACACACACACACACACACACACACACTGAGGGAAAAGTGGAAAATCATTTTCCCTTTTAAAAGTATTCAAAATATCATAGTAGCCTTAAAAATATATATCATGTCTCAAATCAATATTTCTTTACCTTACCTATCTACCTAAGAAGAAGAATAAATAGGCCAAGCTTCTGTCCTAAGAACTCCTGTCATTTTCCATAGTTTAGGCCTCTGTAATGTTCCTGTGTGAACCAAAGGGCATATATAAGAAGTACCTCTTAGACAGTGATAGAAAAGACTCTATCCACTCTAAGCAGAATCCCAGGGTCTTAGAATGTCAGAAATTTTGGGGTAGACAGTAATAGAAAACCCAACTAAGACTGCCTTAATTAAACAAGGTAGTAAAGGAAATTTATTGACTTTTGGAACATAAAAAATTCAGAGTTCTGTTGGTTACAGGTCTGGCTTGATCTAGGCATACACACAATGTTATCAGGAGTCTGATTTTCTCCATCAGTAGGCCCTGCTTTCCTCTGGCTTGGCATCATTTCCAAGCAGGCTTTCCCCAAATATGGCTTCCAACATTTCTAGGCTTATATTTTCTCATATTAGCTACCCCAATAGAAGGAGCCTCTTTGGGGCACCTGGATGGCTCTGTCGGTTAAGTGTTCAACTCTTGATTTCGGCTCAGGTCATGAGCTCTGGGTCCTGGGACTGAGCCCCGTGTTGGGCTTCCTGCTCAGCAGGGAGTATGCTTCTCTCTCTCTCTCTCTGTTCCTCCCCCCTGCTTGTTCTCTTTCTTTCTCTTTCTCTCTTTCAAATAAATAAAATCTTAAAAAAAAAAAAAAAAGATTCCCTCTCTCCCTCTGCCCCCTGCTGTCTCTCTCTCTCTCTCTCTCCCACTTTAGAAAGAAAGAGCCTTTTTGACAATCATTTCAAGATAAGAACCAAGCCTGTATCTCCTAGGCCTGACTTTTGTCCTCTCCCCTAGACACATCACTGTGGCCGGAGGATGCTATCCTTTTATTATCTAGTCTTAGGTCTTAGACATGTCCATTCCTGGAACCAAAAGAGGACAGATCCCATATGGACTAATTACAGAGAAGGATGATTTCCCAGAAGAAAAAGTGGGGCTCTTTTATCAGAAAAAGGGGAGCAGACTGCAAAAACATATCGGTGTTTCTTCAGAGTTTTATAAGAGAGAATCTTACTGCTTATATAACAATGATCTTAGGAATATGCAAGAACTGAAGGCCAAAACCATTTCTCTTAATTTAGAAAGTCCATACTTTTGCAAGAGTAAGTTATTTTCAGTGACTGCCATGGTTTAGGACAAGTTTATTTGTTTTTGTTAAATAATCCTAGACATTGCTGAGTCCTGTGTCACCTTCCCCCTTAGCAGATGTCTGCTATTTCCCAGATTCAGGGCTAGACACTAGGTAAATACAGACAGAGGCAAAATGGGCCATCAGGGCCACCACGTTCCTGCCTTTCTCTACCTCCCCCAGCCTGCTATTTAGGGGCCCCATCAAATGGCAGCTTCCTGAATACTCTGTCTCTGGGTCTCGCACCCACCCTGGTCCCGGGGTTCTCATGGCTGCCTGTTGTCCTGTCCATTTCTATTCTGCCTTCATATTGGCAACTGCAGTCATGGAAAGTCTGAAGACGTGTTGTAAGGATTGGGACCATCAGGCTACCTTGGAAATCTAGAAGCATTTCAGAAATGGTCTCTGACTACTCACACTCTGACCCCACCCGCCACAGGCCTGGAATCCAATGGAGAAAACCCACAAGCACCAGCTCAGTTGTTTGTTTTGTTTTCTAAAACCAGGCAAACCGTCATGATCCCCGGAGGCAAGGAATCTTTGTGCTTACAAGCCAAAGGAATGATCATCTACTCTGGCCTTGTATTTTCTTACGTAGGAAAAAAAGACATGTAGACAGGTGGTGGGAGCACAGATGGCTTCCCCTCTGCTGTTAAGAAAGCCCACTTGGTGGTGACTCAGAACCGCAGCAGAAACAATGAAGGGGAAAGGAGTCAAATCATTTTTTCCAACCTGATCCCCTGCCCTCTGTTATCCTAAAGCCTTATTTTATTCTTCCATTTCTTCATTTGTTCCTTCAGCAAATACTTATTTAGTGTCTCTCATGTGCTGGCACAAGGAAAGTCAAGTCAAACAGACCGTGTTCTTCCTCCCAGATGCTCAGTCTGATGGGGGAGACAGACACAAACCAACGGGAACGTGCACAGTAATGTGTGCAGTCATAGAACTGATAGTGAACCAAGAGCTAGACAGGGATGAAGAGGGGCTCCTAACCCAGCTCAGGGGCAGTGGGGGTGCAGGTGGAAGTGAGGTCTCAGGGAAAATTCCCTGGAGGAGGGTCATTATGCTGGGTAGTAATATGACTCAATTTTCATTTTTGATGATCATTCCGGCAGCTGTGTGGAGGGTAGTTTTTAAGAGGGCAAGATAAGTTAGAAAGAAAAATAGGGGCGCCTGGGTGGCTCAGTCGTTAAGCATCTGCCTTCGGCTCAGGGCGTGATCCCGGAGTTCTGGGATGGAGCCCCACATCAGGCTCTTCTGTTGGAAGCCTGCTTCTTTCTCTCCCAGTCCTCCTGCTTGTGTTCCCTCTCTCACTGGCTGTCTCTCTCTGTCAAATAAATAAAGAAAATCTCAAAAAAAAAAAAAAAAAAAGAAAGAAAGAAAGAAAGAAAGAAAGAAAAATAAATAAATAAAAGATTGAACTAGAAAAATGGCAGCAAGGGAAGAGGGAAAAATCTATTTGAGAAATATTTAGGAGGTAAAATCAGAATAACTGGGGGACTGATCGGATGAGGGGTGAACACGGAGATTCGGATCCATTTACCAGCTAGCGACAACAGAAAGCAGGAAGCTAGGTAGAGCCATCAGTCATCGAAGGCAAGGGGAGAACAGCAACCAAAGCAGTCTTTGGGTGTCAAGAATGCAGGTGCTTCCCATGGACACACGGATGCATGTTCAAGCCACCGTCATGGGACCGGCCCAAGAAAGCAACCCACGGGGACAAGGAACCTTAGGAGGTAGGGTCTGTGGGACAGACTGCCAAAGGTAAGAGCTGCAGGAGCTGGACCCAGGGATCAGTAGTAGAAGGTATCACCCTCGTCACTCCGCACAGGAGTACTTTCCAAACAACACACAAATGTCCGTGAAAGAACCAGTGTTCATCGAGATAGAACGATAGTGGCACCAGTGACAAAAGACTCTTGCTTCTCTTCATTGAACTGAGAGAGGTTGAGAAAGAGGGAAAGACCCTTCGGACACTGTAGGTTCCTTGGACGTGAGAGCGCTGTCTTAGTATTAGGCTGAGCTGAATCTTCTAACACCTGAAAATGACTTATAATTCTCATGTAATGAGAACTTTTACACAGCTGAAAGTGACTAGAATAAAATTAACCCAGTATCTTGTTCAACGATGGGGGAGCATATCATTGCTATGGTCTGAATGTGGCCCCTCCAAATTCATATGTTAAAATCTTAATGTCCAATGTGAACTAGTAGCAGGTGGGGCCTATGGGGCGGTGATTGGGCCATGAGAGTGGAGCCCTCATGAATGGGATTAGTACTCATAAAAGAGACCCCTGAGGGTGCCTCAGTGGCTCAGTCAGTTAAGTGGCTGCCTTCGGCTCAGGTCGTGACCCCAGGGAACAAGTCCGCATCAGGCTCCCTGCTCAGTAGGGTGACTGCTTCTCCCTCTGCTGCTCCCCACCACTTGTGTGCGTGCTCTCTCTCTCTCAAAAATAAATAAATAAAATCTTTTTAAAAAAAGAGAGAGAGAGATTGAGAGCGAGAGAGAGAGACCCCAGAGAGCCCCCTAGCCTGTGTGGATACAATGAGAAGGCATCGCTATGAACCAGGAACCCTTATCAACGAATGCAACCGTGCAGGCACCAGGATCTCGGATTTCCCAGCCTCCAGAACTGTGAAAAATAAATGTCTGGGCTTTTTTATAAGCCAGCTGATGTGGTATTTTGTTATAACAGCCTGAATGGACTAAGAGAGTCATGGTTAAGAAGGATGTTTAGAGAAAAATAAAGCCAACTCCTTACTGTCCTGTTCCTCCTGACTTTTTTCCACCAAGTTCATCCCATTCTTTTTTTTTTTTTTTTTTTAAGATTTTTATTTATTTATTCGACAGAGATAGAGACAGCCAGCGAGAGAGGGAACACAAACAGGGGGAGTGGTAGAGGAAGAAGCAGGCTCATAGCGGAGGAGCCTGATGTGGGGCTCGATCCCATGATGCCGGGATCACGCCCTGAGCCGAAGGCAGACGCTCAACCACTGTGCCACCCAGGCGCCCCAAGTTCATCCCATTCTTGAAAACACACCCACTAATATCCTACTGTTCCATATTCACAAAAGGTAAGGACCATTGTTAATGAAAATAGATGTGTATCTATGTCATGAAGTCCTCGTGCTAATGACAACTTACCTTGGCTAACTTTGTCAGATCTCGTTCGATCAACATCAGTTTTACCTCCTCAGTGACTGATGAGTTTGTCTAGCAGTGACAGTGACATCAGCTCTGTTGCTTTCTTGTTGTTTGCTTATGCCTGCTTTTAGTTTAGTCTTCAGTTTCTTGGTAGGAATCTGCCTAATCCCCTTGTTCATCTTGCAAGGGTTAGTTCAAGTAGATATAATTATTTATAAATGCAATTAATATGGCACAAGTAACCTAGAACACATCAATCACAGTGCTCGGAAACATTCAAATACATGAAGGTGCCAATGTCACCCCTCCCCCACCCCCCCACCCCACACAGCACACATAGTGGAGCTCCCACCTTTGCCTCAAGACGCCTCAAAGACTGTAGCATGCACCATTTCACATTCACTAAATGCATCAGTGTCGATATGCATATTCATTATTATTAAAGCTTAATGTCAGATGAGGAAAAAAAACCCAGGAGCTCTGACATTTTTTGCACGCCTCGCGGGGAGTCATGTCTCACACTGCCCTGCGTGCGCCTGCACCTGGAGCCCACTGTTGTGGCCCAGCCTCTGCGGTGCAGAGCCACCCTGGCGTCGGTCAGCTGAGGCTCAGGGGACCCACCAGTACTGCGGCTGCCTTCTCTTCGCTCTGTGCCTTCAAGGTCCCGCCGCCTCTCTTTAGGTCTTCGGAAACCCCTGGATGTCCTCAGGGAGCCCACGTTGCATGACAGTTCCCCCTTTATAATCTCAAAACACAAAATTTGGATTACTTTCCCCGGCAGTAGCAGTGAGGAGTGAGTGAGGAATACAAAGGATCTCTCGATGACGTCAGGACCAGAGAGCAAGGCTAACCCCTGAGCTGGCATCTATCACCTGCAGAGGGAGCCACCTAGAAGGACTGGTCTGAGTGAGGGCCCAGGGAATCCAGCCGACTCAAGGCTCCAGTTCTGGGAAAGGATTGTTATTTATGAAGCAAGCAACAAGGAGGCACCTGGGGGCTTAGTCGATTAAGCGTTGGATTCTTGATTTGGGCTCAGTCATGATCTCAAGGTTGTGAGATGGAGCCCCACGCTGGGCTCCGTGCAGGGTGTGGAGCCTGCTAAAGATTCCCTCCCTCCCTTTGCCCCTCCCCACTCCCCTCTTTAAAAAACAAAACAAAACAAAACAAAACAAAACAAAACAAACAGGCAACAAGAATTCTGGTTAGTTTGTAAATTACAGGACTTGGTGCAGTGGCAACACTGGCTTTCTCCTGAACCGGGGTTAAACTTCTTCCCCTTCAAGGTTTCTGAACTCTTTTCCACTTCCTAAGTCTCTTTGAGGCCCTAGGCTTTTCCAGCTTTCCTACTGCCACTCCCTTTTGACCCCCGCACTTTGCTAATTCCCTGGGGTTATCTCACATATTCTAGTTACTCTTAAAAAACCCACCATCTTTCTGACCTTTTCTAAGTTACCTTTATGCTGGGACATTTGGAAACACTTTATACACCCCAGCTGACCTTCAAAGTCTCCCAGCTTCACTCTTCCCTATCCCTGTGGTTGTTTTTGTAGTTCTCACAGGGAAACATACCTGGGCCCATATATATGCCTGTCTTTTTCCACGGGTATACAATATTTTGGATTACAGTGTACATACTTTAATGACCTTTTGTTTGTTTCACACAGTTCTCTCACACCTTTTTGTATATGTCAGAAAAAATTGTAGGGGGTGCCTGGCTGGCTCAGTCTGTAGAGAATACAACTCTTGATCTCAGGTTGTGAGGGGTTTCTTTTTTGGTGTTTTGTTTTGTTTTGTTTTGTTTGTTTTGACAGAGAAGGAATGAGAGCACAAGCAGGGGGAGCAGCAGGTCGAGGGCGAAGGAGAAGGATGCAGGGCTCAATCCCAGGACCTTGGGACGATGATCTGAGCCAAAGGCAGCTGCTTAACCAACTGAGCCACCCAGCGGCCCCTCAGGTTGTGAGTTTGACCCCCACTTTGGGGGTAGAGTTTACTTAAATAAATTAAATTAAATTTTAAAGAAAGAATTGTAGAAAAATAATCAGCGAAAGAATAAAAAGTTTAAAAAAAGCAATAAATAACACCTTTAGAGATAGCATAAATTATTGACTTATTTTTACAAATTAGAAAGAAGGGAAGAGACAATAAGTAATTTTGACAAATTTCATCACATTATCATATGCAAAGTGTTGTATGAATTTCAATCTATTTCTCCCTTAACCCAATTTAGGTAACAAATGTTATTTCCATTTTGGTGCTAGCAGTGAAATGGAAATGAAACGATGCTCTGCAGTGGGTATTATATAAGACGATGAATCACTGACCTCTACCTCAGAAACCAATAATATATGTTAATTCATTGAATTTAAATTTTAGAAATGGTGAAAAGAAAAGACACTCTATGGGGAAATATATATATTCCTGTAGAAGATATGTATTTTTTATTTAGCTATACATTTACTATATAGATGTAAAATAGAGAGAGAATATATACAGAATATGTACATATTTATATGTAGAAAAATATACCAACTCCACACCATCATTCTTACAATCCTATTCCATTCTCCCCAACATCCCTTCCCCCACACACATACTGAAATAATTGTCACCAACTGTATTCAAGTAAGAAGTTTCATAGACACTTAGTCTACTCAGGGTGGCAGAATTTCCTAGTTAGACACTTAATAATATTTGTTCTATTGATGTTGGTAAAAATTTTTTCCATATGCATCTTATGAGCTGCTACTAAATTGTCATCGTTTATCTAACAACTAAACCAAGGGTTATTTTTAAATTTAAAGTTTTGTTTTTTAATATGAACCAAAAAATTGAATTAACAAATTCAAGTTGCTATATCTATCTGTGTACACATCACAAGTGCTATTAGTTTCTACAATTTCTTTAAGCAATAATCTTTAGTGTAGTCAATTCTTCCACATTCATCAATTTCTTTTTTTAAAGAAAAGCTAAAGAATGAGAGGTTAAAATATTATTTCTGGATTATTTTAACCAAAGAAAATACATGAAGAACAGAAATTCTTTTAGAGACAGGAAATGCTATGTTACCTAAGCTTCCAGAACCCTTTTCTCCTTCAGATGATTTTTCATTAGTCAAGTAAATGGACTACAAAACTCACAGAGCTTTCAAACTCCTTTTACCATTTAAAAGGAACCATGTACTGAATGCTGTCTGGGCCCCATGGGATCAGGCTGAAGCCAGTCTCCAGCTGAGACCACATCCTTGCTTAGCTCCTTTCCTTGCTCTCTCTATCTTCCGTGCTTCTGTTCTTCAGGGAACACTTCCTCAATAAATCATTCAAACAAGAATCCTCATCCCAGGCTCTGATTCTAACCAACCTGACTTAAGGCAAGTCCTAAGCCATAAATTTCTCAAAAAGAGCCATTACTGTCTGGGTCACATGTGTTAAACTTCAGAAACAAATGCTGTCCTGCTCAGTACTTTTTTTTTTTTTTGTATATTCAATTTACAACCCTGTCAAATCATTTTTTTATTGAGATATAACTGGTATATAATATTATAATAGTTTCAGGTGTACAACATAATGATTCGATATTTATAGTTATGGGAAATCATCACCACAATAAGTCTAGTTAACATCGGTCAACATAGTTATAAGATTTTTTTTTGTGATGAAAATTTTTAGATCTACTTTCTTAGCAACTTTCAAATATGCCGTACCATATTATAAACTATAGTCACCATGTTGTACATGACATCCTCATGACTGGTCAGTATTTTTTATAAAATATATGCATATTTATTTAATAGCTAAATTATTATTTAATACCTACAATATTATTCAATATCTAGGAATGTTAGTGCAACAATGACCTTCTCGAGAAACTTCTTACTCTTTTTTCTTAAGCAGCACTTTTACTCATGCATGTAGGAGTGGGCAAGGTGGAAAGGATGCACCAATTAAAAATATTCTGCTTTGAGTGGCAATTAGACTGAATACAAGAGCAAGAATTCAGTTGCTAACAGAGGATCAAAAATACATCTCCACAAAATGTTTAGACAATAGTAGTTTCCAAGGCTGTCAGAGGCTTCTAGCTGAATGCTAGCTGTACAGAACATTTAAAAGTAGTTACGGTATCTGGCCAAGCCAGAGAAAACAGGATGATAATTAATCACCTCAAACCTGGACTGAATTCTCAATGTTGTTTTAATGGCTCAACCCTCCTCTGAGCTATCAAAGTCCTTCTACAGAAAGAAAGAAATATGTGTAGCCAACTCTCAATTTTCAGCCTTAATGGAAGGACTATTCATTCCCCAAATGTTTACTGAGTTCTTGCTATGTGCCTAACACTCTACCAGGCACTGTTTAGAACCCAGAGAAGTAAACAGGCTGGGAAGATGCCTGAGTTATGCGCAAAACCAAGAAACTGCATTTGGCTTTGGAATGTCATGCTATGGGTGACCCCACACCATGTGTATCTGGCATCTACCTTCTCTGTGTTCCTCACTCCTCCCTTCTCAGTTCTGTTTTCTAGCACACATTACTTTGTATTTGCTTTACCTTCTCTCTGCCAAATTATAGAGGGATACTGCTTTCTAAAAGAAGTGTATGGCCGCCTGAACTCCTGCACTTCCTTTCATTCTATGCTGCTTCTCCCTGACACACCCAGCTCCCTTCCTAGGGACAAGAGAATAAATGGAAAGTAAGCTATTTGGTCTAAAAACACAATATGGACTGTCTAGCCAGGGATGAAGAAGGTGCAACAGCTTAGATTCAGTGTAAGTTATCCATCTGCAAAAAAGCAAATGCTTTTTTAACATTCCTGCACTTGGCAACTGTCAGAGATGGCTCTAATTCATTGGCAGAATGAATGAGCCTAAGAAACGACCCCTTAGAGTCACCTAGTGTTACAGAGTTTATAAAATTCTTTCAGATCCGTTACTCCATTTAATCCTCACAAAGACCTTGTGAAATTAGCCTGCTACATCAGAGGCAACTGAAATTCACAAAGGTTAAGTGGCTTTTCCTAAGTCGCAATGTCGTAAGAGAAAAGCTAGGGCTGGAACCAAGTCTTTCAGCTGCAAGCCTTTCTGCTACTCCAGCATCATCACCGCCCTTAGCCTTGTGAGAGCCCTAGATTCCTTAAAGTGTTTTTCTCAACCATTTCCCCTCCCACTTCTCAACTTCAGCCACTACGAAGTCAGCGATATAATAGTCTTTCAGAGAAGCTAGTGTTGGGAATGTTATAATACCCCACCCTCTGTACCACCCAATTCTTTAGAAGATTAGACAGATAATATATGAGCCATCACGGTAGGGACAGTGATTACATTAACTACCTTCCTTTCTCTCTCCACTTGGCAGGTAATGATGCTGCAAGACACAGTATTTTACTAACCAATATGGTCTGTAGGAACTACCAGAATTGCTATGGACAAAACTGATACAAAGCATATATCGCTAGGTTTCATATACCATTTTGTTTTGTTTTAAACACTCTAGTACGCTGTGAGAGGGCAGAAAGAACTCGCATGATGAAACATGTCTGGGTCTCTGAGTGGGTACCTTCTTTTGGTACCTGTTCCATGACTTACCTGTTTTCTCATATGAATAATGAAAGGGAGGAGGTTAATGTTCACAACTTGGTCTAGTCATTGGAATCACCTAGACATATTTTTTTTAGGACAGTAGCTTAAACCATTCATCATTCATAGTCTTGCACATTATGTCAATATTCTTATGTATTATTATTTGATGACCAATGCCTAGATCTATTGCTATTAATAACTATTGCCTACAACCAATGACTCATCAGGAGTTACAAAATGATGATATTCTAATTCTGATATTCCCTCTAATGTTATTCAAAAAGCTGGAAAAAAAAATAGAAACACACACATAAGAAATGGTATGTATAACAATGACCAAACAAAAAATTAGTACTTAATTCTTTTTCTAGTTTACAACTTTTTCTAAGTTAGGAGGTGGCAAGCATTTTCTGTAAAGGGCCAGATGGCAAATATTTCAGGCTGTATGGGACCACACAGCCTCTGTAGCAACTGCTCAGCTCTTCCATTGTAGCATGAAAGCAGCTGTAGATAATAGGCAAACAAGTAGGTGTAGTTTATTGCATTCTAATAAAATTTTATTAACAAAACAGGTGGCAGACTGGATTTAACCTGAGAGCTGTAGTTTGCTGACCCCTGTGATAAGCCACGGCCTTTGCATTTTGGGACACAATTTTTATTATCAAGTTTTTCTGATTGGAATTTCAATCATATCCAAAACTTACAAGAATAGTATAGTGACTTCTCAGTGTCCATCACCTAGCTTCAACAGTTGTCAACTTAGGACTATTCTTGTTTCATATAACTCTTGACCTACCTCCCTTCTCTGAAATATTTTAAAGTAAATCTCTTAATTTTATTTGTAAATATTTATTTCATCCATAAATATTACAGTAACACTAAAAATATATCTACAACATAATTATCACACCTAACAAAATTAACAATATATATTTTTAAGTGTGGGATCAAATCAAGATCCTAACAATATCCATTTTCAATTGATTGATTTATCTCTTAAGTCTTTTTCACTCCAGGGTTTCCCCTCTTTTTTCCCCCTTTCGATGTATTTGATGAAGAAACTGAATTATTTGACCTATAGATGTTCTCACAGTCTGGATTTTTTTTTATTTTTAAAGATTTTCTTTATTTATTTGCCAGAGAGAGGGGGGGGGGAGCACAAACAGAGGGAGTGGCAGGCAGAGGGAGAAGCACGCTCCCCGCTGAGCAAGGAGCCCCACGTGGGACTTGATCCCAGGACCCTGGTATCATGACCTGAGCTGTAGGCAGATGCTTAACCAACTGAGCCACCCAGGTGTCCCTCACAGTCTGGATTTTTATTATTGAATCCTAGTAGTGTCATTTAGCATGTTCTTCTGTCCTCTATATCTCCTATAAATTGAAAGTGAGATATACAAACTTAAAGAGATCCCAGTTTAAGTTTTTGGTGAGAACACTTTATATGTGGTGTTGTGTACCTTCATCAGAAGGCCCATTTGTGTTATTTATAGCTATTGATGATCATTGCCTCGATTCACTGATTCATTAGGATTTACAGAATGATGATATTTTACCATTCTTTCTTTACTTACTAGCTATAATCTTCTGTAAAGAAAAATTTTCCCTAAATAGCTATTCAATTTTCCTGTTAATATTGGTAAATGAAAAACAGGATGAGTGCATGATTTTCCCCTTAATTTGGCAGATTATTAAATAATGATTTCTCTAACATCTTCCAAATATGACCAATGAATTTCTTTTTAATGGGTATCTCCTTAAAGTACAGATGTCCAGATTCTACCACAAATACATGGAACCAGAGTCTCCAGGGGTAGGACCTAGCTTCTGCATATTTAAAAGTCTTCCTGAATGATTCTGAAACATTGTCTACAGCCTGGCCATTGAGAATGTCTGGACCAGATGACATCAGCACTATCCATCCCAGCATTGCCATTCTACAGGATTATAATATGCAATTAATTATAGATCACTTATATCTCTATTCCTTGTTGTCCTGTAACATAGCTGGAGAAATTATGCCAACCAGGTATTCAATGAACATCCAGGCATTCTCAATAGCTTGGCAACTAGTTCCTTCAGAGAACTGCATAGCTGGTCAGAGATATTTTTATTTTCCACCCAAAGGGTAGAGGTTGGCACCTTCTTAGTTACAAAGTATTCAGGATATCCCTGATGTTCTTCAGTATTCCATTTCCACACTCCCAGAGATGACAGGCACATAAATTAGTGTCGTAAATTCACCTGCAGAGCTGGCTCTTCTTGCAATGAGGCATCCATGAAGGCAACACAAAGGGCAAGATTCAGGAACCAAGCCAACACACCATAAGACACTTCAGTTATCTGCCTATTGAAACATAAGAAAGACATTGTGTTGATTTCTAGGGAAAAAATCATTCAAAACCTGCCTTTCTCACTATGGGACTCATGGCAAGTTACCTAGTCTCTTGTGTCTTGGATTCATTGCCTTTAGAATGGGGAGAACACTATCTCATTGAGTCACTCTGAGGAGTAAATGAGTTTAATACATATAAAATGCTCTAAACAGTGTTTTGCACTTAGATTGCTAACCACTACTATTAATTACAGCCAGGAATGTCACCTGTGTGGTGACTCAAAATCAATAACAGGATGGATAAATACAAACTTAGCACAAATTGCAGCTTTCAGGGGCGCCTGGGTAGCGCAGTCGTTAAGCGTCTGCCTTCAGCTCAGGGCGTGATTCCGGCGTTATGGGATCGAGCCCCACATCAGCCTAGCCTCCTCTGCTGGAAGCCTGCTTCTTCCTCTCCTACCCCCCCTGCTTGTGTTCCCTATCTGGCTGGCTGTCTCTCTGTCAAATAAATAAATAAAATCTTTTTAAAAAAAATTGCAGCTTTCAAGAGAACTTGACAAATGTTTTAAAGACTATGAGATCAAGAATAGAGTAGAACATGATTCCCCTTTTCACATTATAAGAATGGTCATATGAATACTGTCAGCTGGAGGGAAGAGGGTCACAGTATCCACAAATCTTAGTGAAAATTGGTTTGAACCACCATCACTTCCCTAATTCCACAGTTTATGGGAGTTCAAACCCCCATCCTACCCCAAGAATACCTCTTACAACTTTATATGACCACCTTAGACTCCAGCCTCTTGCCTTTGAAGCATATCCCATATACCATGTCATATTGACCTAGGCAAGAAATATAGCCCTTTCTTCAATTTATATTTATTCCTACAGAGCATTCATCAAATTAATATAATTCAGGGGGAAGATGAAAGAGAGGTTTACCTTACATCAGTGAAAACCACCTCCCTGGTCAATAGATACACTCATCCTGAACTATCCTGTGACTCAGTCCTGCCCAACAGAACTTTCTATGATGATGGAAATGCCCTACTTCTGCACCTTCTCTACAGTCATTACTAGACACATGTGGCTTTTGAACACTTGAAATGTGGCCAGTATGACTGAGAAATTGAATTTTGGATTTATTTAATTTTAATGTCTTTAAATAGGCCTATGTGGCTAGTGGCTACCATATTTATAACACAGCTCTAGTCCCTTCCCTGCAGCCTCATGAGCTTTTCACCCCATAGAGTTCCAGACTCTCTCCATCTTTCTCACTCTTCTCACCATCTTTTCAGACCTTCCCTTAATTCATGCCAAGCAATTTGTCCTTCTGCCACGATGCCACAGCATCTGCTATACCCACTGACAGACATGTCTTTGGATCTCTACTTATTATGTGACTCGTTTCAAGTAACTTAATCTCTGTGAACCTCAGAGTCATTGCCTCTAAAATGGAGATAATAATAGTTACTATCTCACTGAGTTAAGCTGGGAATTAAATAAGCCAATATATATAAAGTAGAATATATATCCCAAATGGGCTGAGCACAGGTCATCCCTAAGAAAGCTGTTTTTATACCTAAAAGGAATCCTGATGATAAATGTCTTAACTAAAATTTTCACCTTATTACGTAATTGTAGGCTGCATGGTCCAATGCCATAGCCACTGACTACATGTAGCTATTTAAATTTAATTTTTTTTTATTCATTTGTCAGAGAGAGAGAGAGCAGGAGCAGGCAGAGGGAGTAGCAGGCTCCCCCCTGAGCAAGGACCCTGATGTGGACTCGATCCCAGGACCCTGGGATCATGACCCGAGCCAAAGGCAGCTGCTCAACCCACTAAGCCACCCGGGTGTCCCTACATTTTAATTAATGAAAATTAACATTCAGTTCCGCAGTTCACTTAGTCACATTTCAAGTACTTGATAGCCCCATGAGGCTGGTGACTATCATATTGAACATGGAAAATATAGGAAAATTCTCCTGGACAGCAGCTGAACATCATTATTATCTCCAGTACATAAATTCAAGAGAGAGATATATCCACGGTAGGTCAGAAAACCAGTTACATTGGGGATACCAATCAACAGCAGGTATGTCCTGTTTATCAGTCTCACTCTCTCATTCCTGCCAGCCAACCCGGATTCCCACACTTCATTTTCCCCTTTTACTCCTTGCTCTCCCGTCTCGGCAGTGCTAATGAAATGTATTTAATAAATATCAATAAAATATTGTAGACTTAATTTCCAATGTTATCAAGAATATTTTCTTCAGAATTTATTTTCTTCTAAAGCTTCACAGCAGATGAGATTATGTTTTTCTTTTTATTAATACTAGGTCATATCTGGCAAAACACCAGGCATAATCCTATTCATTTTCTGCAGCCATAGCACAGCTAGGCACAAGAGATAATTTAATGAACATTTTTTATTTAGTCCTGTTTGCTCACAGGTCGACAGAGCCCGACATAAGATGGTGAAGGGACTAGCGGATCCAGTATGTGTGAGTGTGTATACGTGTGTGTATGCACAGTGTTCAGATCCATGTATATCTTTTGTTATTAATTGTAGTTGACGGAAGTTTGGGCAGTTAATGAATGTTCTCCCATTAAGCTGCTATTCTTTTGGGCATCTGCTCCAGAGGGAAATGTTATCATTAGCGCATGACGGAAACTTATCCTTAGAGCACACAGTATTGCCCTGGCTGTTTTTCTGAGTATTGAGTGCCAGAAAATTCCTGTTTGAATCTTGGTGAGAGTACAAATAAGTGTACTTGGTAGAGAAAAGGTTAACATGGCCCATCATCCTGAAGAATATGTAGTTAGTCCTTGAAGAAAACAAGTAAATAAAGCCTTTTAATATAGTATTAAAATAAATAATGAAAATAAAAACAAGTAACTATTGATCTTCAAAAATAAAATTTAGCCACACCTTTTGGATGTTTTATGTGCAAATGGAAAGGTATCCAGATGCAAACCCAGGTGGTCTGAGTCAGATTCTGTCAGTCTTTACAAACTACGTGGCCTCAGGCAAGCTGCTTCTCTGAGCCTTTGTTTTCAGACATCTGTAAGTGTCAGAGTTCGTCACCCACCCTTCCCTCTCCAGGTTGAAGAGTATCTTGGGTCAGCTTCCCCGGGACACAGACTCTGAGAGAGAGATTTATTGGCAAGAATTTTACGGAAGAATGCCCTTCAGAATAGCTGTAGGGACTAAAAAAGCAGGGCTGGGCAGAAGGAGAAATTGGGTTACAGCGAATAGCAACAGTCTTCAATTGATGCCACGGAGGCTCTAGAGTTGGGAGAGCGCTTCAGAGTTGTTCCAAATGGAGACTAGGGCGCCTGACCTTGAACTCCACATTGAGCAACCATGCTATGAGGACTGCCCTTTGGCTAATGACAATTCACAGAGAAGGATGTGAGCTGCCAGTGTTCCCAGCAGCAGGGGAAATGAGTGCCTAGGTCCTGAAGGAGAGATCTGGACAGCATGGACTATAAAGAAGGAAGCCCATTTCATTTCCTGCTGCAGGGGTTGTATCCCTTTCATTCAGGTGTGTGGGCTGACCTCTGTGACCCAGGCAAGGCAATCGCAAGCATCCGCAATAAACCACCTGTCTTAGGAAGAGTTTGCTAGAAACAGACCCTGAGATCAGGATTCGTGTTAAAGTGATTGATTAGGAAACATTCCCAGAACAAACCAGTAGAGAGGTGGAACCAGGGAAGGAAGGAGGCCAGCAACGTTATCAAGAAAATCCTGCAGCTGGGCACTGGCTCGGTTCTACAGGGAAGCTCTGGCAATAGTATAGGTCCTTCCTCAGAGTTACCCCTATTAGGGGGCCACGGAGTAGCATATTATACCCCTGCACCCATTAGCCATTGGTTAAGGACGGTGTCTGGGAGAACTCAAATTCCTAGGTACTCCCAACCCCCAAGTGTAGTCAAATTGGATTCCAGACACTTGGGGCAATCCTTCAACAAAGACACGGATGCTGGGAATGAAACATGCAGGTAGCCTGTGTGCATTAACACGGCAAAGGGATTAGAGAGGCATGGATGGAGAACTCTCAGCCCAATGTCTGGGTTCATGAGTCTTTCTTAACCCCACGTGTGGTATTTCACAGGCAGCCACTGAGCTCAATTGTTCCACTTCTTTGTCACTGTCTATGCTCCAAAGTAGAAGAGGAGATAATCAGATTTGTTAATTACTCCTATTTTAGCATGATAACACATTCTCCTATAAGCAAATGCTTACAATAGAACTCATACATTTACATTTCTCTCAAGGACAAGCAGTAACTGTTAGATCCGGGCAATCCTAATGGAAATTAACAAAATACAGCATCATTGTCATGACCAGAACTAATCTTAGATTCATCCAACAGTTTTCCACAATACATCATCTTCACGTCCAAGTAGGTTTTTGAAATAGAGCACTTTTAAATCCATATATGATGCTATTAGATAATTTTCCCTAAATCACATATGCTTATTGGCATAATATCAGGAAAGTTTCTTTCTAGTTCAGCCTGTGAACTAAATACAATAGCTTTCTGAATTGTTTTAAAAGTAATTTTAAAGAGCTTTTTGCAATGATATCCCATACAGATATTTATGAGATCACATTCCCTATAATTATAATTATAGCTGTGTTAAATTTCTTTGCCTCCTTTTAAAACTTGTAACCTATTTCATCAGGTGACTTCTATCAACATCTAAGACTCATGTTAAGGAGGGTCATTTCAGGCTAATACCTCATTCCCAAGTAGTACTTCGTTGTTCAAAACTTAAAAATCAAGAGAGCCCTGCAGTAGGAAAAACATATAAGGACTTAGATATTAGGCAACTCCCTCTTTTATGGGGGACAATTTGAGGGTACAACCCTAACTTTACAATAATAAACAAAATGAAAGGAAACCCACATTAACCACACTTAAATGTTGGTGTCCATGTCCAGGTGGGAAAAGGGGGCTATTAGGCAAGCACACAAGTTTTATTAGACCTGCCATAAATGGGCTTTTTTCCTCCACCCTTTTCTTAGAGTCTCCTATAACTTTATTGATCGTCTCTACAAATATAATATTAAAACACATTTCTATGCAAAGGCTGAGGAATAAGGTTTATTCTCTTTCACTACATGGCCATTTTGAAGAAATGCCTTTAGGTACCCTATCCAGCAACAACTGATCTCACACTTGAGAAATCTTTCACTCATAATTGAAAAAAAATGTAGTTGTATGTAATTAGCACATAATTTTCTAAGGGTCAGACGAAATACATGTATTTGTTAAAAATACGATTTGTTAAAAAAATCATAGATAATTCATAAAACATTTACAAAGACCGCTCTGTGGGGCCATCAAGCTAGAAATTACTAATGAACTAGCTTTTTGTTTATGTTGTTCAATAGGGGAAGCGTGGAAAGTATAAATATATTTGTATTTGGTCAAGTACATACAACTTAATAGTATTCAGGGATTTTAAAAGAAAGATTACAATCTAAATTGGAAGGTATACAGAATTATTTGTAATTCGTGGAGAACTAAAATTTTTGTTCGATTTGCCCAACATTCTGTTGTTGGAATATTTGCTTTGTTTCTAAATACCTTAGGGTTAAGTATATGAATTACTATGAAACACGAAAAACGTCTAATCACTAAAAAACTGCAGTGAGCTTAGACAATTTGGCCCTGTTATAACTCAAATTTCTTATCTGCAGAAAGGAGAGACACAATGTCTTATCACCTGCATTTTATCTGATTTTGATTGGGAATTCGAGCTATGTTTCTTATTCTGTTGAAGACATAGTGAAACCAGACAAAGGATCTCAAGGTAAAGAACAGGAAACGGGTATTGATTTCCTTTATCCACCTCAGTCTCTTGGTATCTTTTTGTATTGTACTATGATGGATTAGGTGGACAGGCCAGCAAATGTTTCACATTTGCTACCGATTTGATGGGCTTTGGGAAAGAAGGATTTGAGGCATAGGCTAGTAGAGTCCTTAAAACCAGGTCTGGGTCAGGGTGATAAGTAGCAAAACATATGTTCCCTATATCAGAAGGCTCTAAACCTCCTACCTAATATCTTACTTAGCTCTCTCGTAGCGCGTGTGCGCACACACACACACACACCCCCTCCCTGAAATACTGATGTTTTCTTTTTTTTTTTTAAAGATTTTATTTATTTGAGGGAGAGAGAAAGAAAGCACGAGAGGGGGGGAAGGGCAGAAGGAGAGGGAGAAGCAGGCACCCCACTGAGCAGAGAGCTGGATGCAGGGATGGATCCCAGGACCCTGAGATCATGACCAGAGCCAAAGGCAAACATTTAACTGACTGAGCCACCCAAGTGCCCCTGATGCTTTTCTTAATATAAGATTTCTTTCAATCACTTCTGTCTTTCTTTTCTCTGGAGTAAATATGATCATCAAATTATGCTTTCTCATTCTCGCCTATAATCTTCCAGGTAAGTTTTTCTCGAAGTGTCGTCCATGAGACAGTGGATCCAAGCCATATAGGGTAAAATGCAGATCCCGAAGGAACTGAAGCAGTCTCAGGGCGGGGGCTCAGGAACCTGCATTTCCCCCACAAGAGTCTTGTGCACATTTAGGTTCGGAAGTCACTGATACAGCTTGTTATATGAGATTTAATTGCTAAATTAAGTAAACGAACATACAGCCCTTCCAAGAGCTATCTGACACCCATAAAAAAGAAAATGCAAGATTAAGTCAAGGCAGTACACAAGCTTCCCCGGCCTCTGGAACACCTCACCCGCTCCTCTTTACTTCTCGAGGGCTTTGCCATTCTTCTTTCTCAGGAATAAATTATTTACAACATAATTAAGCAGTCATTGTCTGAATGTTTCCAGTCCCTCATCCTATCCCACTCCACCTTTCTATTTTCTCCTGATATAGTCTTTGTCACTCCTTTTAGGAGAGTGACATTCAACAAATTGAAAAACTAAAGACAAAATAATTCTAGTAGAAATGTAACAATAGCATGAACGGCTTTGTACCAGATAGCATCCAGGCAGTTGTGCAGCGCGAAGTCTGTTCTGGTCTCCTTCCATTCCCACCCACCCCACACTCCCCCAGTCCCTCTCCTTCCAGCCATCCAGTCACCTGAAGGATGCCACCAAAATAGCAAGTCACCCAAACTTCCTTCTGGAATAATGCATCTCAGGAACCATATCTTTTGTGTTTTCCTTCTTCCCATAAAAACTGTTCTGCCTTCTAGTGAATAAAATAAACAACAACTCAATCACCAAGAAAACTTTCTATTTCAGTGTTTTTCATCATGCATATAGTTTTTCTTTTTAGATCAACTTTTTTTGAAGTATAATTACATAGAATGAAAGTCAGCTATCTTGAGTGTACAGTACGAGGGTTTTAACGATATACACCCATGCAACTGTCTCCGCACTCAGACTAGATACCATGACTCATCACCCCAAAGGGAATTTTTCTGCCCCTTTGCAGTTAATCTCACCCCACATCTGACCTCCCAGCCCCAGGCAAGCGCTGGTCTGCTTTCCATCGTTGCAGATGAATTTTGCCTGCTCCAGAGTTCATATAGATGGAATCATACTATGGATACTTTTTGTGTCTGACTTTTTTCTCTCAGCATAATGTTTTTGTGGTCCGTTCATGTTGTTGTATGGATGGATATCCCAGTTTGTGTATCCATTCTCATGTGGATGGACATTTGGGGTATTTCCACTTTAGAACTACTATGAGCAAAGCTGCTGTCACCATTGTATACAATTCTTTCTTGGACATAGTTTGTCATTTCTCTTGAGTAAATACTTTGGAGCAGAATATATACGTCACATGGTTAATTTATATTTGGCTTTATAAAAAAACTGCCAAAGAGTTGTCTAAAGTGGTGGTATAAGTTGTTGAATCACTATATTGTACACCTGAATATAACAGCGTGTTAACTATACTGGAATGAAATGAAATGAAATGAAATGAAATGAAATGAAATGCAAATAAATATATAAGAGTTCCAGTTTTCCCACATCCTCATGAACACTTAGTATTGTCAAAGTTTTCACTTTCTAGCCATCTGGGAAGGTGTGTGTGGTATCTCACTGTGAGTTATTTTGCGTTTCTCTGATGACTAATGATGATGAGCATCTTTTCATGTGCTTTTTATTCCCATTCATATAGTTTTCTTTTCTTAAGGTATTTGTTAAAATCTTTTGCCCGTTTAAAATAATTTTGATACTGAACTCAAAGGACCAATTCTGATGGTAGGCATCAGACATAGTGGTAAAGGGTAGAATCTTTTTTTGTGTGTAAGACATGGGATTTTACTCCACAGAAACTGTAAATTCCTGGAACCTAGTCTTACACTGCCCCTGCTTTGTCTTGGTATTACTCTGTGGTTAGGCACACAGGCTGGAGTTGCTCAGCCTAGCTTCACATGCTGGCTCCACCACTTACTAGATGCATGACATCAGGATTCTGTGCCTCAGTTTCCTCTGCTGTAACATGGCACAATGCTTAGGTCATGGGTTTGCTGTGATATTTAAATGAGGTTATTTGAAGCACTTTGAATAGTCCAAATAGGAAGTAGCACTCAGTAAATGTTTGCTGTTGTCAGGATGAAGAATCTGGGTTTTGTTAATGTAAGTGTTCACTCAACAAGACTTCTTTCCAGAATCCTTATCTATATATATTATCTCTCTCCTCCAGTCCTCAGTTTTGCCTCTACAACTTTTTCTAGGTAAGCAGTATCTGGAGATTTATTTTCCTCTGGCTCTCAGGTGATTTGCAAAAGCAATGGCAGAGAGGGTAGGTTTTACCTGAATGAGTTTAAATTTTATATCAATTTATACCCATTTGCTCCTTGGAAGCCTGATTCTTTTTAGAATTATTTCAACGAAGTCCTGAGATGACATAAAACTCAAGAGAGGGAAGAAAAACTAGTCTCATCCCAGCAGGACGCTGGGAGTAACACTTGACAATCAGATTATTTTACCTCAGGGCAGAAAATTAGTTGCCTCCAAGACAAATGAAGGAAGTGAAACTTAACAACTTTTGGCTTTGAACTTGAGGAAGCCCTAAAAATTCCTGAAAACACATATTAAATGAAAAAGAAAGAATTAAGATGCAGTTGATTAATAGAATAAAGGACAAAAACCACAGGATCATTTCAAAAGACACAGGAAAACCACATGATCATTTCAATAGACACAGAAAAAGCATTTGAAAAACTCCAACCTTCATTCATAATAAAAACTCTCAAACTAAGAATAGAAGAGAACTTCCTCAACCTGATAAAGGGCATCTATAAAAAACCCACAGCTAACATCATACTTAATGCTTGAAATATTGAATGCTCTCCTTCTAAGATCAGGAACAAGGCAAAGATGTCTGCTTTCACAAATTTTATTCAACTTTGCACTGGAGTTTCTATAACTAGTGCAATGAAAAAAAAATTCTTTTTAAATTAAGGCATCCAGAAGGGAAAAAAAGAAGTAAAACTGCTGTTAACTATAGATGACATGATCCTATATGAAAATCCAAAGGAATTCTCAAAAAAATTTCCAGAACTAATAAAGGACTTTAGCAAGTTTACAAAATCAATATACATAATTAATTCTATCTCTCTGTATGTTAACAATGAAAAATCAGAAATTGAAGTTAAAAAAATGATTCATTCACAATAACAACAAAGAGAATAAAATACTTAGGAATAAATTTAATGGGAGAAATGTAAGACTTGTATGTTGAAAACTATGAAACATCATTGAAAGAAATTTAAAAAGACCTAAATAAATGGAAAGACATTTCATGTTCCTGGACTGGAAGACTAAATATTGTCAATATGACCACTCTCCTCATATGGATCTATAAATTCAACGTAATCCCTGTCAAAATCCCGCCAGCGAGGCTGGAAAAATGAGTATCCTTGTTAGCTTGCCCCTAACTTTTGTTGGTGCCCAAGGCAAAAAGTACAAATGGGAAGTCCCAGCCACAGCCTGCTCACTTCTCGCTCGCTGGCTCTGCCTTACACCATGAGGGGCTTTATGGGCAGGTGGTATGTGCGTGTGTGCATGTGTGTGTGTAGTGTGTGTGTCTGTGTGTGCGTGTATGTGTGTGGCCACCCTTCCAACCTACGGTTGTGCATGAAAGAAACATAGTCCCCTTTCAGGACAGACCCAGGGCAGAGATCCAAGCAGTTGTTAGGAAAAAGAGCCATTTGGGCAGATAATTCCACAGTTCTGTTTCCCAGAGGCATGGCCTAGAAGCAGACGCATGGGCTCCAGATGGACACATTCCCTTGGCCCCACGGACTTACTCACAAGGGGACCAGAGCTTTTTTCCAAAGCAAGGCTTCTCAGAACTTTCATATGCAAACAAGTCGCTGGGATCTTATTAAAATGTAGATTTCGTAGGTCTGAGGTAAGGTGTGATGGTCTGCATTCCTAACACGTTTCCAGGCAAGGTTCTGCTGCTGGTTCGTGGACCACACTTTGAGTAGCAAAGCTGTAAATCAGTGGCCCAGATCAGGCGCCTTACTGGGCTGGCTCTAAGCGCGAACTCAGCTGTGGAATGGGAGAGACATCTATGGGATGAAAGCTTGCTTCGGTATCATCAAACTTTCGTCACCTAGGTGATGACTGATGGGGAGCCAGTAGTATTTGTAGTACTGGCTCTTGAGGAGCTCGCAGCGCAACGGCAAGTTAGATATCAACAAGTAAGTCATTGTATAAAGAGGAAAAAATATATTTAGGGATTGTGTAAAAAGGAATTGTGTAAAGAGCAATAAATATATATTTGTCTATATAAATATAGACATGGGACACAGCAGAAGTGAGTAATGTCTGAACAGAGCATTGAAGGGTGCACTGGGCTTCATAGAGAACAATGAAGGAAAGGGGATTCCAGGCAAAGGCCATGATGTATCTGTAGCAGACTGTATCTTCCAAAAATGGCTGCAGCAAAATCTCTAGTCCCATAAAACCTTCTAGAAACCTGTCACTCCCCTATCAAGAGGTGAAGTTTAATTCCCTTCTTGAATCTGGATGGATGTATGATGGCTTCCCTGAATACAATGTGGAGCGATGACACTGTGTGATTTATGAGGCTATATTAGGAAAGAGTATGTAGTTTTTGCCTGGTTTTCTTGGGATGCTCGCTTTTGGAACCCTGCCATCATACTGTGAGAAAGCCAAGAAACCCTTGGAAAGTCCCTATGGGGCGCAACGGAGGTCCCCACCCAGGACTCCTGAGGAGCTCCTAGCCAACAGCCAACACCAGCTTGCCCGCCACCATGCGAGCAAGCCATTGTGAGAGCAGGTCTTCCAGCTTTCAGGGAAACTGCTCCAAGTGACGCTGTGTCGTGGGGAGATAAGCCATTCCCGCCAAGCCCTGACCAAATTTCGATTCATGAGCGAATTAAATGATTGCTATTGTTGAAACTACCAATTTTTGGTTTGTTATGTACCAGTAGATTCCAAGGATTGTATCTAAAGAGGTATGGTACAGTCTGGTGTTTTAAAACATGACATCAGTAAGAGCATGTTTATGGATAACTCAGCTATTAAAAATGAAAACATAAAAATTTGGGAAATGTTGGGAATGTTGAATCCGTGGTATGAAAGGAAAAAAAGTTTAGTAAACAAACCATTAATAGTATAAATATAATGAAGTTGTACTGTGTAGTTAACCATGTTTGGATTAATTATTATGCATGGTTCTGTCAGAAAATATTCTAGGTATAAATGTAAATGTATTTACTTAACAAAGTTTTCTTGTGGGGAAAAAAGTAAATTCTTATTGAAAAGAAAATACTAATAAGTTGCTGTTGTGTGTGCTCTGTAGATGAAGCCCAAGTTGATAATTTCCAAAAGAAATCAATTTATAGTTTTCATTACCAAAATGAAAGCATGATATAATTTCAAAGCAATTGAAAAACCTACCTGACTTCTTTTGTAGGGGATAAGTTCCCCCATTCTTGGGATAAAAGTATGTAATTCTGACCTGCCATCCATACCTTAGTTTTTTTTCCCCCAAAAAACACATCTCTAAGAGAACCAAGAGCTTCTGGAAGAGGTAAAATTTGTAGCTATTTAATGCTGACAACCTTATTTTCTAGAGGCCTGAGGAGCAGTGGGTGTATGCTATTTTGAGAGATAAAGATTTAGAATGTACTGAGTAGATATGCCAAGATTATTTCCTAAGGTGTGGGTCTCCTGAAAAAAAAAATTTTTTTATTCTTTTGACCCTAATCTAATGTTTAGTTGAAAAGCAATATCCCCATGCAGCATGGAAATTTAGATTACATTTAGGAGTTCAGAATCAGAGATTCCTCGGCTGGAGATAGCAGATGACAAACAGCTTCCTTCTGCTCTGGGCTAAGCTGACTCCTCCTGGAAGATTGTGTTCAGTTCCTGACACTGTATTTTAAGAGAAACACAGACTAAGTCAAGTGCATTTAGAAGAGAGTGATTTAAATGATGAGGGAACACAAACCTGTGTCAGATGAGGGACAAATGAAGAAAAAGGGGATGTTTCCTGTAGGGAGGAGACAACTCATGGGGCACGTTAGGCATTTTTTAAATAATGAAAAAAGCTTTCTTGCAGAAGAGTTGTTAGTATTATTGGATAGCCCAAAAGCATAATGAGAAAAGGATAAGGAGGCAACGTAGGGGTGAAGAAGGTCAAAACTGTTCAGAGATGGAGTTACCTTTCAGGGGAGGAGAGAGGTCCCATTACTGGAGATTTTCAAGAACATTATTTTGAAAGAATTCTATATCAGATAGTGGTTGAGTTAGACATCCTGCCAAATCCTTTCCACTATTGCCAAGAGGTTTGAACTCCTTCAGAGTCCCCTGTACCATCCTCTCTGGGAGTCACCAGGTGAGCTCCCACATGTACTTATAACACAGTCCCTTCTTTCCTGCCAAGGCCTCCCTGGGCCAGAGTTGCACCTCTGTGGCAGAGCCACCACACTGCTGGCTCCCACGCCCTCCACCTCCACTATACTGTCAACTCCCTCAACTTGGCAATGGCTGACTTCCTCCGTTTCTTGTGTTATACTGTGCAATTGTTGGCAATCCCGAACCCCATAATGTCAAATGTATTTTATAGGCAAAAAAAATAGCTCTTGGTTCTTAGTCATGGACATTTCCCTCGTTGGTCTTAACAGTCTACAGGGGCTTGAGTTGGAATAATCAGGGAGCAACAGATTTTATGTCTTGCTTACAATCGGCTTTATCCAGAGTGATGTGCTCATTGTCCTTAAGTAAATATCCTAGGTCTTCAATCTTTGTTTTCTTTTGGTCTGTTCTCAGGACGGTCTTTGCTTGGCCCTTCATTTAAATATCCCCTCCCTAAGGGCATACCTGACATTCTGAATCCCAGATTAGAGTCGGGCTGTAGTCTTGTCTTCTTCCCTTTCCCTATCTGCCCCCCCCCCCACATGATTCTATGACTGAGGAGTGAGAACAAAAAACGAGGAAAATAAAGATAACAGATGAAAAAAGATTTCATAGAAGGGGAAAGGAAAAGAACAATTTCTAATTAAAAATTTAAAGTGAATTAAAAAAATTCAATATGATGTTTATACTACTAAAGAGTGTGACTGAAAGAAGTATTCATGTAATTTAGTGGTAGCAATGTCTATACTCCACAAGATTGTACCGATGAATACCTAGCCTATATATCAGGAAAAAATATCCAGCAGCTTGCTGGAAGTATTTACTAAATAATTTTTATTACTCATTCAATACTAATTATACATTTTGAGAATCAAATTAAGAATAAATTATGTATACGCAATATAAAGATACTTACACACACACCATGTGTATCAATTGATATTCTCCAATTCATGAGTTAAGAAGCAGCTTGTTGTGAGTATCTTTGGCAAAGTTAGGCTGAGGGTAGATGGAGGAGACAGCATATGTTTGCCCTTTACTCTGAACAAGCAGAAAGATAACTCTATTTAGCTCTGCCATCTGAACCCTCCTCAGTGGCACATAACTCCTTAGGGATGCAGTTTTGGAACAAGTTTGGGGTGTGTGTGGGGATAGTGGGGCAAAAAAGCCAACTCTTTGAATTCTTATGTATTCTTTAGCGCATCCTGCAGCGGGCCTCTTTCTCTTACCTCTAAAAGAGAGAGGAACGATGAGAGTTAATGAGAAAGCTAATACTCTATTCACTCTATCTGCAAACCTCCAAAGAAGTCAGGCATTTGTTTTGATTCTCAAGGCCAGTCTAATGCGTGTTGAGCACAGAACGAGATTGAATGTATCAACTATTAAGCAAATGTAAATGGAAGAACCAGGGGCAGTGTATCAGCTAAAAGACCAAGGCTTACGACCTGTGTTAAAGTGGAAATGGTGAGAAATGGCATGAGTGAAGGAGGTCATCCAAGTTAGCAAGTCCAAGACAGGTGGACAAACAGGAATCTAGTATCAAACTATATTCATGAATGTGGAGTTCTGCTGACAAAGAGGCAAGGCGAGTGTGTGACTATGGAGATTGATGGCTTGGATCACTCTTCAAGAAAGACCTTGCCTAGCAGATGCAAGGAGTTTAGTTAGCTGACAGCTTCCAGCTCTAAGTGCCTTCAGGACCCATTTTACCTATGGAGCCAAGGACACGCTCTTCCTGGGCAGTCTTAGCAAATGACTAAGTATGATGGAAGCATCAGGATCTGGCCATTTCTGCCCAACATGTAACTGCTTTGTGGGCAGTATTTGCACTGGAGCTTTTGTTAGGCTGGACAGGCCTTCCTCAGAGCTGCCCTGTAGTCTGAGGCTCTTCCTACCCAATTTTCTCTCCTTCCTCCTTTAACAGGGGTCAAACAAACCTGCATTGTAGCCTGAAGGATGTCACTGCCTACTCCTGCTACTTTCCCCTACTTTTTTCATAGATGAATAGGTAAGTCTCTTGCATTCCTAACTACATCTTGGCGTCTGTTTTCTGGAAAGCTCAGTTGATATGGAGGGATGCCGGTGTTCCAAAACACAGCATGAATAGGGCCACAGTAGTAAGAGAAATGACTAACTGGGGGCCCTGACACTTGGCTTCTCTCATGATATTACCTTGCTTTGAATATTAATCCCAGAGAGCCCAAGGAAATTGTTCACCTGTAGGGTACTTATGGTAAGTCCTGGTCAATAGAAAAATATAACAAAATAGAAAGAAAGTGAAAGGAGTAGAAAAACCTTTATTCTTTTCCATTCACAAAAATTGTGCCCTCCCATGAATATGTGAATATACTAAAAAACCATCATTACACATTTTAAATTGGTGAATTGTACGGCCCGTGAATTATATCTTGATAAAGGTGTTATTAAAAAACTTGTGCATTTCCAAGTAGACAAGGGAATACCAAGATGACTGTCGAGGCAAATAAAAGCAATAAGATAAAGATAGCAAATTGTATCTTTTTTTCATTTTGGCCATATGTGAAGAGATTTCACAGTGTTTCTTCATGGAATCTGCAGAGAGGGCCAGAGGGTTCATAAAGCTCTGGAAAATATTCATTAATACACTTTCCAAATGTAAAAGAAATAGTAAAGAGCTTATGCCTCCTTTGAAATGGCTGTTAAAACGAAAGACATGGGACAGTTTCATCTACTTCCCCAAATTCTATAATTTGGGAAAATGGCAGTTGAAAAAGCAGTTATATTTATTCATTTGGCCAACATTTAGAAGGCGCCTACTCTTTATTCTAAGCATGGTCTCTGCCCTTGAGCAGCTCACAGCAAAGTAGGGGACATTGGCTTTTAAACTGTGTAAGATGCAGGGAGACATGCTGCTGTGACAAACTGGGAGACTCTTTGCAAGAAAAAGTGGCAAACTCAAGACAGATCACAGCACATAGACTTGAGGGTGACATGACTTTTTTTTTTTTTAAGATTTTTATTTATTTATTCGATAGAGATAGAGACAGCCAGCGAGAGAGGGAACACAAGCAGGGGGAGTGGGAGAGGAAGAAGCAGGCTCATAGCAGAAGAGCCTGATGTGGGGCTCGATCCCATAACGCCGGGATCACGCCCTGAGCTGAAGGCAGACGCTTAACCGCTGTGCCACCCAGGCGCCCCAAGGGTGACATGACTTCTGACTTAAAGCACTAGGAAGACTAGTAGCTCATACTTGTATGACAGTTGCTTTGTTTCAAGCCCTATTTAAGTTGCTTGTATGCATTAACCCATTTAATCTTCTCTCTTTTCCTATGTAAGTATCAGCTATGAAAATAAGCTCCATTCGTAGACAAGGAATCTGAGCCAATGAGTTGATTAGTACCTTGTCCATGATCACAGCAAGGAAGAAGTAGAGCCAGGATCATGAATCCAGACAGCCCACTTTCAAAGCATCTCTGTACTGCGTAAGAAAGGCAAAATCCAGGCAAGTCTTTCCTCTGTTCTGTCTTTGTCTCCTTCAGAGGTTTTCCTAAGTTTCAAATATTTTTTTTACTTATTGTACTAATAACAGTGTAATAACTTTAACAAAGAGAACCTTATCTATAATCTCATTGCTCAACAAATCCCTGACTCTTAGATATCATTATTCTTTCCTTTGTTCCGATGATAGACTTTCTCAGAGCAGACTCTTTCTATCTTACTCCTATGGTATCTAAAGATGGCTCTTCTGAACAACCTTTCCTTTTTCCCATTCCCAGCCTATGCTCTCTCTTGATACCATTTCCATATCTCACACCTACTTAAACCCCACTATATTTCTGGGAAGCTGGAAGTAATAGCCCATTTCAACAGTGGGTGGGACTCCTTGCCCTGCAGAAACTACCACAGCAGTAGCATCCTTGATACGTAGAGGACTTGAGGAGGGAACATCATCATCAGAGAGAAGAGAGCATGTGTGTTAATTATCTATTGCTGCTTGAGAAATTACCCTCAAAACTTAGCGGCTGAAAACAACAAACATTATTATCTCAAGGCTCGAGAGTGGTCTAGCTGGATGTTTCTGTCTCATCATCTTTCATGAGTGTGCACTGCTTATGTTGAGCGAGGTTGCAGCATCTGAAGGCTTAACTGAGGTGGAAGAATCTCCTTCTGAGGTTGCTCATGTGGGTGTCAGTAGGAGACCTCAGTTTCTAGTCACATGGGCCTCTCCATAGGCTTATTTCCAAAAGTCAGCTAGCTTCCCCCAGAGTGAATGATGAGACTGAGAGAACCAGCAAGCAACCAAGATGGAAGTCCTAATATCTTTTATATACTAATTTCAGAAGTGAGGTACTATCACTACTTATCATTTATTAGCCAGTCCTGGTATGAAGTGGGAGAGAACTTCACAAGGGTGTGAATACCAGGGGTGGGGATCATTGGGGCCATCTTAGAGGTTGACTACCATACTTGGGCAGGGAGCAGGGGAGGGAGGAGCAGCCAGACTTCTGTGTTTGCATCTTAATTTATGTGAGTGGCAGTTGAAAAAGCAAGTATATTCATTCATTTGACCTACATTTAGGGGATGCCTACTCTTTGCACATTGCAAAACTGATGCTATGCAATGTGCAATACATATAATTGTACATGGCAGCCCAGGTGGCAGTCCCTCACCAGGGGCATTTGTCCTCAGCACTCTTCCATTACCTGTTAGGAATTCATTTATTCACTCGTTCAACAAACTTTTTTAAAATTAAGTTTTAAATGTTAATTCCAATATAGTTAACATACAATGTTATGTTAGTTTCAGGTATACGATATAGTGATTCAACAATTCTATACATTATTCAGGGCTCATCATAAGTGTGCTCTTAATCCCCATCACTTTTTTTACACATCCCCTCACCTACTGCCCCTCTGGTTAACCCTCTGTTGCATCAAACATTTTTTAAACACCTGGTACTTGCCTCTGTGTTGGTACGGTACTAAGTAATGGGGTCTTAGGGTCTCAGCTCTAACGGAGTTTCAATTTTCCCACATCAGTGTTTTTCCTCTTAAGTATCCAAGACATTCAGAGTGACCACAGAGTGCCCTGTAGCCCCATTCAAGCCAGACTATAAGCAAAAGATTGTTGTCTTTCATCCCATTCTCACAGGGTCCTAATCTTTGGTAAACTTAAGCTAATAATGATATTTCCTCCAGGGAGCACAAACCAAATATTTAACAATCCTCGACCATTGGGTACCTAACAAGAATGGGAGCAGCCTAAACAAGGAGCAGCTCTATCAGTATGATGCATTTGGCTGAAACCAGTCCAGTTGCCCTCAGAGAGGGTCTTTCTAACACACTTCTTTTTTTTTTTTTAAGATTTTTATTTATTTATTTATTTATTTATTTATTTATTTATTTGACAGAGTTAGAGACAGCCAGCGAGAGAGGGAACACAAGCAGGGGGAGTGGGAGAGGAAGACGCAGGCTCATAGCAGAGGAGCCTGATGTGGGGCTCGATCCCAGAACGCCGGGATCACGCCCTGAGCCGAAGGCAGACGCTTAACCACTGTGCCACCCAGGCGCCCCTCTAACACACTTCTAATCATGCTAGAAAACTGATTATGACTCCAATTACTCATGAAGTTGGAGAGCCCTACAAAAAACTGAGGGTTACCAGAGGGGCAGTAGGTGAGGGGATAGGTACAAAAGGTGATGGGGATTAAGAGCACACTTACCGTGATGAGCACTGAGTAATGTATTTGCCAGTTCTGGGGGGGGCGGGTGGGAAGTAGGCTACATACTAAAGCCCAGAAGTAAGAAGTGTAGGAAAGGAGTGTGTTCATGATGTTGGGTCAGAGCAGGAAATACAAGGCAGGTAAGCTATTTGTTTTGGAGACCAAGTTTGAGTCTTAGGGGAAAGGACTTGAGAAAATCAAGTGAGATCTGTTTATAACACTGGGCTCAAGTCAAGGTGTCCTGAATTTCATCAACTCCAGAGGCAAACTGCTGATTTCAATCCCAGCTCTGCTACTCATCAGCTATGTGACTGTGGGCAAGTGACTTAATCTTTCTGTACTTCAGTGTTCTCATCTATACAGTGGGGTTGACTGAATGAAACAACCTTACGGGGTATTTATAAATTAGTATATGTAAAGTGCCTGAACTTTGCCTGGTACAAATCAAGAACACGCTAAGTGCTAATTATTATTGAAGAAATTAAAACAATGTCTACTGTGTCATTAACAGCAAGAGGTCAATTTCATTCACTGCACCAATATTTATTGAAAAAAAAATATAGCAATGAACCTCAGCCAACAAAATCCTTGTTCCCAAGGTGCTTATATGTAGAAGAGGGAGGGGGAAGGACCAGGGGAGAAACAGAAGACTAAAATAAACAAATAAGTAAAAAATATATATTATTTTAGATTTATTATGATGATCATGAAAAATATAAAGCACAGTAAGGTTTATAGGAAGTACTGGGGGGAGAGGCGAAGGGAAGAATGTTCTAGAGATAGGAACTTGTTAAGTCAGAAGTATTTAGAGAAATGTTTGGTGTGTTCCATAAGCAAAGAAGCTACTGTGGCTGGAGGGAAATGAGAATGGGGTGAAGTTTTACAATGTAAGGTCAGAGGGGTCCTGGTTGAGGGTGGGGGGCAGAACATGGGCCATGAAGCCATCGTAAAAATTTTGGGTGTTGCTGTAGGATGGGAAGCCATTGAATTTTTTTTTTTAAAGATTTTATTTATTTATTTATTTATTTAAAAGATTTTATTTATTTATTTGAGAGAGAGAGAGAGCGAGCATGAGCAGGGGGAGAGGCACATGGAGAGAGAGAGAGCAGACTTGCTGCTGAAGCAGGGAGCCCAACGAGGGGCTCTATTCCACCACCCTAGGATCATTGACTTGAGTGGAAGGTAGCCACCCAAGTGAATGAGCCACCCAGGCTCTCTGCCACTAAAGGTTTTGAGAAGACGAGAGACTTATATTTTAAAAGACAAAATAGATTATTGTGTGTTGGGATGGGGGGAATGGAGGGATAGTAGGTAAAGGAAGTAGCAAGATTAGGTAGGAGGTTATAGTTGAGAGATGATGGTAGCTTGGACTAGGGTCTGAGCTGTGGGGAAGGAGGTGGGAAGAAGTGGATACTTTCAGGATGTATTTTTGAAGGCACCATGGACAGAATTTGCTGATGAATTGTATGTAGCTTGTAAAACAAAGAGAAAGGTCAGAAATAGGGAAGCTCTGTGAGGACAGGGATTTCTCTCTCTCTCTCTCTCTCTCTCTCTTTTTTTTTTTTTTTTTTAAGATTTTTAAAAGACAGAACATGAGCAGGGAGGAGGAGCAGAAGAAGAAGCAGACTCCCCGCCGAGCGGGGAGCCCCATGAGGGGCTTGATATGGGGGCTCAATCCCAAGACCCCGGGATCATGACCTGAGCTGAAGACAGTCCTTTAACTGATTGAGCCACCCAGGCACCCCAGATTTTTCTCTTTTATTCAATGCCATATCCCAACCAACTGGACAGTGCCTAGTACTCAACAGACATTCTTTGAATTAATGAAAAGGCACTTCTGATTTGTATTATACCTTTAATTTCTTAAATTCAATAAATAGTACACAGCAGTTAAAACATCTGCAGATAAATGAAGTACCACAGCAATCATAGTTTCAGCAGTTAAATAGTAAAATCTTTTCCAATTCTTTCACAAAGTTAGAAGTTGACATTGCTGCATTCCTAAGCCACCAGCTGCCAAAGATCAGGACTAAAAAACAACTTTGATACTTTCTGTAACAGAAGGGTACTTTGTTATAAAGTATTCATTATAAACAAGCAAAACCCAACAGGATATATACCCGAGTACATATGAGTAGTCTATTGGAGAAAAGCATCTCTACCTGGAAAAAGGAATTCTGTCATCTATCCTTACCAAATCATTACAAAACACAATCAGGAAAATGAAAATATTAAAATACGGAAATTTAACGAGGTAAAATAAATTATGCAGACATTTAAGGCAATCTATGAAATGTTCTATTCTGGTCATCTTCTAATATTAAAAAGCAATTTTTTTTTGCATTATATGCATAAAATTTTGTACCGTGTGAGAGGTATAGGCGACTATGTAATTGGTAATAATCTCAGGATGTGCTAATTTATAATCCTTCAATACATGTTTTTGAGTTTTAGGGTAACAGGACCTGTTGGTATCCTTGAGTGCTGCATAGAAACCATACCCAAGAACACACCCACTTTTTACTCATTAGTGATTTATGGGGGCTGGAAGCCAATACCTGCTTTTGCCAATTTTCAGGGATGTTATAATGTTCCTCAAGAAGACATTTGATAGAAGGATTTTCAGTTCTAGACATATATATGGATCTTGACTTGCTCCTGTGCTTTGGGGTCTTACTGCACTGATTTCTTTTGGCTGCTTGAATTGTGCTGGATTCTGTGGGGGCTATTTTCAGCCCTTTGTAGGCCGGATACTTTTGCCACAAAGAGTGACAGCTCCAGGGTATGTCACACATATAGTGATAGCTTCTCTACAGGAGGGGTCTAGGAGCAGAAACGGCAATCAGTTGGTAAGAGGAGTTAGGGGTGGAGGTGGGGGAAATTTTGTAGAAGCTGAGTTTTCATAGCAGGCATAGGGTTTTTGTTTTTTTGGGTTTTTTTTTAATTGGTTATTTGGGGGGAAGATTATAGCGAAACCTAATGTTCCCTTGGGTTACCCACAATACTGTCACTGTTCCCTTTGCCTTTGACTAGGCGTTAAAGCAGCTCCTACTCGCTCTGACAGCTCCTCCTCCTTTCACCTCTCTCCCCAATAGCCCAGGGCTAAATGGCGTGGAGCTCCTGGCTACCCGCGTACATTCTAGGCCCGGGCGAGCCAAAAGGCAGAAGGATATTCGTGTTGCAGTGTAGCGTAGAGAGTCTGGGTTAGCCTTTGAGAACTTTCCAGGATAGTGCGAAGTTTTCTCATCTTGGGTGCATGTGGGCACCACGCGTCCGAGTTTTGGCTGGTATGTCAACAGGGTCAGTCCCAGTAGCTTACTTTGCGAGCGCTTTGAGGGAAGTGTGAAGCCCAGGGCGGCCGTGGATGGGCGTAAAACGCCGCACCCAGTTTCGTCTTAGGGCAACTCCCACCCCCCAGCCGGCATTTCCCTTTAATGCGCGTGCCCGTCAAGGTCCCCGCGTCCCTTCCCCTCAGGTCGCCTCGTCAGCCTCTGTTTCCCTCTTTTCTCCTGGTCCCTGCCTTTCCTTTTCTGTGGGACGCCCCTCGCCCACCCCCGCTGCTGCTCACTCGCGGGACTCGGATGTCACTTTACTTTTCCGCGCCGCCTCCCCGCCCCCTCGCCAGGCCGGCCGGGCAGCCCGCCCGTGCGCGCGCCCGCCCCCGCCCCCTCGCGGCCACGCGCCGGGAGGAGGCGGGGCGGAGCGGGCTTAGGGTGCAGGGAGGCGCGCGGCGCGGCACGGCCGACGTGGGGCTCGCGCTCTCGCGGTCTCTCCCGAGCGGGTACGCGGGCACGCGCACTCGCGGGCGCGCGCGCGGACGGCCGGGCGGCGGCAGCGTCTCACGGAGGCGGTGGCTTCACTTTCCAGGACTCAGGGGCGGCCACAGCAGCAGCAGCGGGCAGCAGCCTCGGGAGCCGGAGCTGGAACGGCCGCGGGCGGCGGCGGCGGCGCTGAGGGTGAGTCCGGGCGGGCGCGAGCGCGGCGGGGACAGGCGTGGCCGGGCGGCCGAGTGCGTGGTGCGCGGGTCTGGCTTTCGGTGACTAGACGGTCTGCGGGGACACCCGGTCCTCGGGGCCTCCCAGCTCCCCCTCCCCCGCCTCCGCAGCCCTTTCTCCCGGCGCTTGGGCTGGAGCCCGCGACCTGCGCGGACGCCCCTCCCTCAGGTATTCGCCCGGGCCTCGCCGGTGCCCCCCCCATCCCTCCCTGTCCCCGGCGTCCTCCCTCTAGCGGGCGTCCCCCCAACCTCGCCTCCACGTCGCAGGTCTCTGCTTACACCGCTTGCGCCCTAGTTCTCGCCCCTGTTCCCCGGCGTGCCCCATTCCCTGCGCCCCTTCCAGCAAGCCTCCTTGCCCCGGTTTCTCGCCCTTTCCACCCCTCCCCCCTTCCTAGCTCCCCCCCACCCCCGCCTCGTCCCTGCCTGCCCATCTTCTACCCCCTTCCGTTCTCAGTTCCCCATCCTTTGCCACCCTCCAGCCCCTTTCCTCTCCCAGCCGCATCCTGGAACTAAGTCTTTGCAAAAGTACTGGATAAATGTCACGGTGGAAAGTGCCCGGCTTGATCTTTAGCTATTTTCCCTAATTGCATAATTGCTGCACATGGTGTCTCTCCTGGTGAGTGCCGGGTCTGGCTCCCCCGCCGCCGCACCCCCGTGGCCCTCGTGGAGAAGACCTTGTGGGATGTGTTTGTGTATACCCTGGTGTGGAGTGTGTGTTGTATTGGTCTTTTGTGAAGCCTAGCGCTTGTCACAGTTTGGAGCCGAAGCCCATTTTTCTCTGGTCTCTTCTTCTCTGCAGCCCCCACTGGCCTGGTTTGAAACTGGATTCCCTCTGCCCTCCCTCCACTTCTCCCCCTCTCTTCTCTCATAATGTTTTGATCTTTTTGCCCTTTACCATTTCTAATGAAGATAAAACGTAGCTTCTTGTGGCTTTTTTTTTTTTCCCACGACCAACCAGAAATGTCCAATCCATCTTCCCTTAAGGAAATTAAGGCCGCTTTAGAAAGACATCATCCTGTGCTCGGTGGCTGTTAGACCTATTTGCATGTTTTCAAGATTCATCGTTTTGCATTGTGTATTCTTGAGAGTCTACTCAAATATTTTTATTTAAAAGTACAAAAGAAAGTCCTAGGCTTTACCTTCAGATTACCTAGCTCTTTGGAAAGATTTTAAGCTCTTCTTAGTTTTTTTTAATTCTCTATTCTTTAAAAAGTGTGTTTCTGAATATGTGATAATAATTCAGTCTGGACCTTGGAATTTAAATAATTGTCTCAGCGATTTGGATGCTCTGGCTCTTTAGTGTTTTGTATGTGGGTTCATGCTGATGATGGAGTGTTTTCATATAATGTCATATCCCATTTTATTTTCCCCAGAACATAATACCTTTTCCTCAAAAATTGTATTTTATTTTACATTTTAGAAAAGTTTAGAAATGTGAGTAGGAAGACAAATAACAAGATATTAAATGACACAATTAAGCATTTTCCTGTTGTAAAAACTCAAATGAACATTGCTTTTGCAGTTTTATACCGTGAGATACAGTTATAAGGCTTATCTGGACAGTAATTGAATTTATGAAGTGACTATAGTTGCTTTTATGTTATCAGTTATATTTATAACCGAATCGTTTCATTTTTATGGAACATGTGAGTTTCATTTACTATATTGCTGATTTCCAGTACTGTAATTACCACATAGAGTACATAGCTAATACAGGCTTAATTTGTGTGTTGAAGAAGAAAAATATCTAAACTCTAATATAACACATGTTTGAGGAAAGTCTGTCTTTCAATTTTATGTTTAGAAGCCAAGTTTTACTTTGAGTCTATATTTAAAAATACAGATTTAAATATCTTATTAGCTTTGAAACTATCATTGAAGAGGAGCTCTATGTTTATAACCCTGGAATTTAAGTTTATCTTTCTTCTAGATTAGGTGATTTGATCAGATTAACTAATTAGGAATTAATCTTAAAGATACTTTTAAAATGCTGATTTAGAAGATAACTTTAAAGAGCTTTAATTCATGACTTTTTATTCATTTGTACTTTGGAAAGATAAAATACCAATTTTATTCTTATACCTAATTAAAATGCTTATAGGCTGCTTTTTCTTCATAAAAATTAGTTGCCACCTGAGTGGTGCAATAATTTTTTTCCAATACTTTTTTCTGTAATTAGGCATTTAAAAACCAAGATCAGTGGAAATTTGCCTTACTCTTGATATTTGAAAAAGATATGAAAACTTTGTTTCTGTAAGTTTCTGTAGTGGTTATTAGTGGTCTCAGATGAATTTATCATCCGTAGGTTAAGATTTGGATGAACTAAAGTGAGGTCAAAAGTGGAAATAAATTTTTTTTCTTTATGGTGAAACTGTAGAAATTATTCCTCTATTTGGGTTTCTCTTTTTATGGAAAGGAGCGAAACTTAAGAATCTATCATCATCCATTTATTTATGTAAAGTTCAAAGATGAGCAAGAGATGGTATCAGAGGTTAGGGTAGTGACAGGAGAGGTGAATATGCTCTGTTTCTTGGCCTGGATACTGGTAACATGAGCGTGTGTTCAGTACATGACAACTCATTGGCCAACACTCACCATTTGTGTACTGTTCTGTAGGTATGTTACACTTCGAGAATTTTTCTTCAGTTAAGGATTTCCTCAAATACTTACCCTCTGTTGGCCTTCTTTTAGTATCCACACATTCAGTACTTCTCCATTCATTTCTTGATATGTCAATTTTCTGAAGTCCATCAGCCAAACACACTGAGACCCAAACCCATTTATTAACAACTGCTTTGTGGAGCTATAATCCACATACTGCAAAACCCACCCTTTCAAAATATATAGTATACTAGGTGGTCTTAGTATATATTCACAAGGATGTGCAACCATCACAGCTATCTGATTTTAGAACATTTTCAGCACCTTAAAAAGAAACTCCATACCTATTAGCACTCATTCCCTATTTGGATATTTTTAATTTTTAAAAAAATTTTATTTATTTAGTTAGTAATCTCTACACCCACACATGAGGCTCGAATTTGCAACCCCGAGATTAAGAGTTGCATGCTCTACCAACTGAGTCAGCCAGGTGCCCCATAATAGTATTTTTAAATAGTTCTCTAGAGAGACTAGTTTTAGTTTTCTGATATTCTGAAGCAGTTTTTGAAATTTGGGCTTCATGTTATGGCTCAGATTGACTCACTGAGTAATCTTTCAAGTAATTATATGCTCATTGCATTATTAGTATGCAAATGTACATAAATAAGAGCAATAAGAATGTGTATATATATACCTATAACTGTATAAATGTATATAGATAAATGTATATAACTAATGTAATATATAACTGAAACTGTAGGCATAGTTTATTAAGCTGAGGCTCCAGCTTCAGTAAAAAAAATTTTTATTTCATTTAGGTTTCCATATATTTGTCATGTGATGGATTGCTTCTGGTTTAGGATGTATGAAATGAATTCTCACTCATTTCACATTTCTTAAAATATTGCCAACAGCATTTTGCTATATCCAAGGACCTTAACCTGAGAATTGTTCTCTTTCTCACTTCCATGCACATCTGCTCTAACATGCTCTTACATATACATACTTACTAGATTTTAAACTTTTGATATATTTTAACTGAAAGAAGTAAGCTGGAAAAAAAAATCAATGTTAAATCCAAGGGTAAGAATGAAAGTGAAATAAAAATGAAAAAAAAAGTAAGAAATATGTTAGGACTGTTAGAGCTAGACGTGAAACATACTGATATAAAATTTCAGTATTCTATTAAGTGACTTTAGTGTTCATAAAAGGTGTCACAGCTGTGGAGACTGATGCTCTCCATTTACAGAATAGGTAGAAGAGCAGTCAGATTTCTCCGTCACCGTGTTTCAGAACTACTTGTGCAGACCTATTTTGTTTGGCATGGGGGATGGAAGCTGTTGGAGTTGAGAGGGGTGGTGGTGTGTTTGTGATGTCTCATGGAAGGCATTCAGTATTTTCTGTTGACTCTTCACCTCTGTGCTTCCTGATGCTTTTTGTTTTTGGTTTGTCTTACCATGAAAATTTCAATCCATTAAAGATTTGTATTATGAAATCACTTTGATTTAGAGCAAGCTGTAAATTAAATCTTTGGTGATGATGAATTTTTGTCACTGTCAACTAGCTGTATATTTAGACTAATTATAGTAATAAAAACAGTGCTTTATTTGAGGTATCTTTCTTTTACAAAGTGGTTAATAGGTGGTGAGTAACATGGTGAGCACAAGGGGCTTTATTGTCTGGGCATCGATTTGTTAGTTTGGTTTTGAATTTGTCAGTACACTCTAAGCTAGTTTGGTCATAAGGTATGTATTCATAGAAATCAAACTCAGAAATTGATTACGATGGGGTGACAGTTGAGAGGGGATATCCCTTTTCACTTACTAGAATTTTTTGTATCTGCTATACAGGTTATAGCAGCCACTAAGTATCAAGGTATTGAGGAAGTTGAATTGATAATCAGAGCTGCTTGGGGAGCATGAATTCAGAGCAAAGGGAGTTTGAAAGCCTTCAGGGATATTTTATCCAAGACTGGGTAAAAAGAAGAGTCCTTCAGCGTCTCAAGACAGTCTCCATTTCTTGTGAAGCCCAGTTGCTTGGTATATTGCTCGGTCAATGCTGACATCATCATGTGGTTCAGTTTTTATTTAGAGTCATGCAGGCCTCTGTGTTCTTTTTGTGTTCTGTTATCAGAAGATAACAATTGACTAGTTTGGAGGATTTTAATTTGGTAGTTTTTAGAATATTTAGAGTTGTACAACATCGCACCATTATCTAGTTTAAGAACATTTTCATCACCCTGAAAGGATACTTCATACCTATTAGCAGTCCTTCCCCTCATTCCTAGTCCCTGGCATCCACTTATCGACTTCTCTGTCTCCGTGAATTTGCCTATTTTGGACAGTTTGTGTAAGTGAAATCATACAGTTTGTTGTCTTTTGTGACTGGCTTCTTTTACTGAGCATAATGTTTTCAAAGTTCATCCATGTTGTAGTGTGTACATAATGTGCTTCATTCCTTTATATGGCTGAATAATATTCCATTGTGTGGCTGTATCACATTGGGTTTATCCATTTATCAGTTAGTGGACATTTGAGTTATTTCCTCTTTTTGGCTTTATGAATAATGTTACTATGAACGTTTTGTGTATATATTTTGTGTGTTTTCATTTTCTTTCTCAGTACATTTTGAGAGAAAAGTTTTGGCAACTTCCAAAGTTGATTTGTAAATGACCACCGTATTCATTTTATATTAGTTTTACTTCTTCTACTTTGAGGCTCACTTTCTATTCTAGAGTTAGTCCTCCCATAACTAAAAAAAATGATCTTTGATTTTTAATCCAGGATCTAAAATGTCCACTGAGGCACAAAGAGTTGACGATAGCCCAAGCACTAGTGGAGGAAGTTCTGATGGAGACCAACGTGAAAGTGTTCAGCAAGAACCAGAAAGAGAACAAGTTCAGCCCAAGAAAAAGGAGGGAAAAATATCCAGCAAAACAGCTGCTAAATTGTCAACTAGTGCTAAAAGGTACTTCAATTATTATAACCTTTTTAGTTTTCGTATCAATTTGTTGTCTTAAGTTCTATCTTTCTGTTGTATTTAATCATTTTTCTGGGATATGGACCATGAAAGTCATGGATTTTTCTTTCTTCAAGATTATTTCTTGTTTTAATTGTAGCAATATGAGCTTTTTAGTATTTAAAGTCAGTTAAACAATATGGCAGAATCATAAAAAGCTTGTCAGAAAGGGGAGAGGTTGGGCAGGCCGGATCTATGGGGAGTAGGGTCTAGATAGTGCTTCTGGCTCTGTGCTCAGTTCTCCCATGATTGCTAGTTAGCAAAGACTCCTGTCTGCTTCTTGAGGCCCTGCCTTTTCCCCTGGTACCACCAGGGAAGTGGAGTACCATCATAAATCCCTCAAAATCATATTTCTTGAGTGATGTATCAAAAGACCAAATTCTGCTTATGAGAGATTAAACTTATGATATGTGAAAGTGAGGATTGCATGAATTTTTTTCAAGTACATGGATCATCTTTTACTTCATTTTACTACAATGTGATCTTAGATACATAATTTAACATTTCTAATCCTGGGTTTCCTTTTCTGTAGAATGGAGATAATGATGGTACCATCTTCATAGGGCTGTTGTGCAGACTAAATGTGATAAAGCATTTATTTGGCATCTAGTAAGGTCTCATTCACTGATGCTGTCATTTATAGACTTTGTGCCAGTTAAAGTCTTGTAGGTATTTTTCAGGTTCACTGAAAAGACTAGGAAAATGAGATATACATTAGCCTTTGAGGACATAGTGCTGTTGTTAAACTAGAAATACTCAGATGCTGTGATTATATGCGTTTTATAGTAACTCAGGAAAAGCACTTGGCACGTAGGTGCTCAATTGTGTGAAATGTGCTATAATTGAAGAACTAATGATTTTGTGTAGAAACTTGTTTTCTTAAAAAAAAATCTCAGTTTTCAAGTATTATAGAAAAGTGATGTAGGGTAGGATACAGGAAACATTTAAGTGGATATTTTATTTTTAAACAATGGTATAAATTAATTTCATCTATTTTGAGTGAGGAGGAAGATTATAGTTGTATCTTTGATCAGTTTTTGCTCTTTGGCAAGAATTTGTTTCTTAAAACATTGGCATGCTCTTATCATAGTCCATTCTCTTGATAATGTCTGTATCACTCCTCTTATATTTGCAAGTATGTAGTTGGACTATGTCTGGCAGTGACAAATTTTGATGATTTGATTAAATTGACTAGTCAGTTCAATAAAATAACTATTTTGAGCTTGTCATTGAATTGACTGTACTGCTTTCAAGTGTTGACACATCTGTAAATGTGAATTTTAAATCACATTTATTCCAAATTAACTTTGTTTCGAGTAGACGTTGTGATTTTACTGGACATAATAGAGTGTTTTAGGAATGAATGCTGTTTGGTCTTAGACTACATTTTTGTTATGTTGAAAGGTGGATTCTGGTGTGTTCCAGCATAAACTTTTATTATATTGGCTCTTAGTTTTCTACATTAGAATGAAGTAGTACCCTTTGTAGATAATCTTTTGTACTTACTTAATCTTATTGGTTCTAAATGTACATATGAAAACTTTAATGTTTCTGAAATCAGGATGCGTCTTACAGTTGATGTGCAAAATCATTTAATTGAAGGTATCTTAAAAATCACAGATACATAGCTTATATCACCATTTGGAATTAAACTTCAGGCTTATTATTTGCAATGACTCTTTTCTAGGTTAATTCAGATACTACTTTGACAAACATTTATTTATTTACTTTTAAAGTTTTTCTTTATTAGAGAGAGAAGGCACACATGAGTGCATTAGCAAGGGGAGGGCGGAGAGGAAGAAGCGGACTCCCTGCTGAGCAGGGAGCTCCAGGCAGGGCTCAATCCCAGGACCCTGGGATCATGACCTGAACCAAAGGCAGATGCTTAACCAACTGAGCCACCCAGGCACCCACTACATTGAAATTTAAAATATTTTAGTAATTAATGGTGTGATGTTTTTCTTTTCTTTTCTTTTTTTTTTTTTAAGATTTTATTTATTTATGTGACAGAGAGACAGCCAGTGAGAGAGGGAACACAGCAGGGGAGAGGGAGATGAAGAAGCAGGCTCCCAGCCGAGGAGCCCGATGCGGGACTTGATCCCTAAACACCAGGATCACGCCCTGAGCGGAAGGCAGACGCCTAACGACTGCGCCACCCAGGCGGCCCATGATGTTTTTCTTCTTGAGAATAATTTCATTTTTGAAGGTTTTGACCAGTTGGTTCAGTTGGTTAGAATAGGAGTTCTCAGGTGACCAGAGAATACAGTCGGTAGAGGAATATAGAAAGTCATTTTGGTGGGACAAAGTTGTTGTTGTTGTTTTTAAATAACTGCTAAGAAAATATCTTTGTGAATCACCATGTCCAAATATTCTTGTTCTACTTGGACCTGAGTGAGTTACTGAATTTTCTTTAGCCTGAAATCTGTGTGTGTGTTTTAAACATGTCAGTACTTACGTACTGCTTCATTTTTCTGAACCATTAATCTAATGCATTGGTGTTAAAATGAGTGCTTCATATCTTCTCCCATTTTGTAGAATTTTGATACCATATTCTTCAGTTAAGCCTAAATGAATCATGATTGTTACTTCTCTTCCCCTCCCCCTTCTCCATTCTTTTTAGCAAATGACAGTCATGTGCAGTACTCTTACCATTCCTGGAACAGTTAAGGTATTAGGTTAAGTCTTACAAACTGAAATTCAGTTTGTATTTGGCTTCTGACTTGTCTCAGTAACTATGCAGTTCCTGGCTTCTATATGACAATAACCAAAGAAGTGGCATTGCTAGATGGAAATAGGAAATTTAGGCAATTGTCTAGTTGATTTACGTCTAAAGAAATAATTTTGTCTTAAAAGTTCTGATAAGAGAGAGGCCTTTTGTTTGTTTGACTTAGCAAGATAATTGCCTTTCACCTTACTCCAGTGTACAATAACTAGCTTTAGTTTCCTTATCTTTTAAATGGGAAATGATAAAACAGTAATACTTAGAGAATTCAGTAAGATTTATTTAGTTCACTTTTAACAAACTAAGATCATCATGTGAAAGGTATGCTGTAAGTGTGAATTATTGATACTTTTTCATTTTACTGTCCCCTAAGGGACAGTGCCTGAAATAGCTACCTTCCTTACCCCACATGTCAAGACTGAGAAACTTAATACATACCATGATCACAACTTTTGAGAAAGAATTGAATTGCTGTCATTAAAAGCAACAGGACATCTTGGCAACTGTTTAAATAGCAATTCTTAGTATAATCTTTTCTGTCAAGAGAAATATAACCATTCTTAGGTGTGGCACAAAATACATTTTAATATATTGACTCAGTGCTTAGAGTTTGTCAAGTTTATCAGTAAATTGCTTTTTATATTGAATAATTAGATCTGGAATTGTAGACATCCAGGGGAGTTCCAGTTCCATTATAGAATTATTTGACAGAAAATAATAATTTATCAATTTTTTTTAAGTAGGCTACATGCTGGGCATGGGCCCAATGCAGGGCCAAACTCAAGACTGTGAGATCGAGACCTGAGCTGAGATCAGGAGTCTGATGCTTAACCTTCTGAGCCACCCAGGCGCCCCTAATTTATCAAGTTTTTTAAACCAAAAGAGACATTGTAAGCATAGAGCAAGATGAGTTGTTAGAAAATCCCAAAGAAATTCTGTTAAAAATGTTTGACAGTTTAAGCTTGTTCTTTTGAATGGCTATTCTTTTGGTCTTCTTGGTTTAAAAACAATTCATAAATGTCATTCATGTTTCTGGTAACTAATTAAGTACTACGGAGACATTTTTAATGGAAAGCAACAATTTTCTGTCCAAATACCTTTCCTATCCCAATTTTATTCCCTTGAAGCAAACTCTTAGCCATCTCTGATTTTAGTCCTTCTTTTGGCGTTTCTGCATTAGTCTAAATTACGAATAGTACTTACACCTATTTGTTGAATTGTTAACTTAATAGTATCTTCTGACTCTTTGCTATGAAATTTGAGGATATAGTGTGTTTACCTACTTTTTCTTCCTTTTCCCTCCTCCCCGTTAATGATAGTTACATTAAAAAAAAAAGTATTGGTTGTCTTTCATAACTAAATAATATATTGAAGCCACTATTTCTTATTCTTTCAGTTTTCGACAGTATTTCTTGGTTCCCTACTTTGTAAACTGGGGATATTAGTACTTTCATTCTTCCTCCATCTTCTCAAACTAATTTTGGTTACATACACTTAATTTTACACCTTGAAGGTTAGTGATATTTACATTGCATAGCACAACTACAATGCATCTTCTGTGTGTTGTCTATGCGTAAAAGACCAATAAATTGCTGATGCATTTGCTATAACTAAATATTCCGTGCCAGACCAAACAGAATTTTAGGATTAGATTTCCTGTAAGTCCAATATCATGATCTCTAGAATACCCAATGAGTTATAACATTGGGGCAAATAGATCAAATCTCACTTTTTTTCCCCCTTAACATTTGTTACTTGATTAAAATAGTTTTACATTTTAGTTTCTTTCATATTTGATCTATGGTTTGCTTACACAGGTGTTTTTCTTCTGGGATTTCTGGTTGTCTTTCTCTCCCCGCATCCGTTAAATAATGTGTCTTTATTATACTCCTAAGTACTCTGCATTCCCCTCTTGCCTGTCTCAACCTGTTTAATTTACACTTGTCTGCTTTGTCTTCCAGAAATGCACTGAAATTTTCATTTCCTTCTTTTTGCTATTTATTACTTTTTGCACTTTCAGTATTTTGCCTCCCTGCCCCTTCCCGCCTGCCCCAAGTGGGGTCTTGAAGGAGTGGGAGGTGAATGTGTGTGTGCTCAGTTTGCTGTCATTAACCTGGACGTACTCGGTTAGTTTCAAAGTACCTGTTTTATACTTTTGTATGAAATCCATAAAGAGTGTTCACCAATATCAGATCTTTGAAATTTCTCATTTAATTATGGGCTGTATATACTTAAAAAAAAAAAAAGATTTGTTTATTTGAGAGAGAGAGAGACACTGCGCACCTGAACCCGTGTGCAGGTGCAGGGAGGGACAGTGGGAGAGGATGGTCAAGCAGACTCCCCACTGAGTGTGGAGCCCTACATGGCCTTGATCCCAAGACTCAATGAGATTATGACTTGAGCTGAAACCAAGAGTCTGATGCTTAACTGACTGAGCTACCCAGGCGCCCCGGGTTATAAATACTTTATGTGCATGTGAACATATCACAGAATCCGTATTAGAAGGAATCACGTTTTAAAGATAAAACAGATCCTAGTTAACATCTTCATTTCATAGGATGGAAAATAAACCTCTTCATTTTATAGGACGGAAAACTGAGGCTGAGGGAGAGGATGTAGGTGTGAGCAGTCTTTTGATCCAAGAACTCTCAATTAATGACAGAGGAGAATTAAAATGAAAGGTTTTTTGGTTTTGAACTTATTAGTCTTGCTCAGCTTCATAATGCCTCCCCAGCCTTGAATCACATGGCTTAGAAAAGTGAAAATTATGTTAGTAGCATGCAATTCCTTTAGGGAAATGAAGCCAGTCCTCTTGGAGGAGTCATGTCTATTTCTGTATTTTCGTTTGTTGTATTGAAAAAGATGTGGAATGAGATTGAGAGTGTTTTTGTTCCTATTCTTATTTTTTAAGGTACTTTAGTCAACTATCATCCATTTACTACCATAATAATTACCAGATAGCAGGTATCCGGTTAGCAAATCCTCATATTTAAAAAGCAAAGGAGAAGAAGCAGTTTTGAGAATTTTTTTTTTGTATTTGCTTTAACAAAGCCTATGTTTAATAATGCATGAATGATAGTTAAGAGATTGCTTAGTCTTATAAAACAATGTAACACTGTTAGCCTTTGTATATGTATATAAGGGGTTAGGTGCAGTTAAAAGTCAAAGTTAAAAAATAACATGAGGACAAAAGCAGGTTTTTTAAAAAGTTCTTTTTGCAATGCAATGACATTAAGATGATTATCCACATATTATTAGGATAGTTCTTGCAGAAGGAATAGTGTCAGGTTGGAAAGTCTCAATCTGCTCCAACCTAGAGGCTTTAGGGAGGAATACCATTTATATTTGAACGGCAGTTTCAGGTGTTGGGATGGGATCCTGATAATTCTTCCTTCACCAGTTGATTGGATCATTCAGAATGCTTGGATTCAACTTAGTAATCATCTTTCCATCTTATGTGGGGATGTTCTAGTGCAAATCAGAAGTTGGAATGATTCATAAATAATGTGGCAAAGCTATCTAATTTAAACTAGAAATTTTGGTTATTATCAGTGGCTTAATGAAGTTTTTTTAAAGGACTTATTTTAGAGAGAGCGGGCGAGCAGTGTGGAGGGGCAGAGGGAGAGAGAGAGAAGCAGACTCCCTGCTGAGCACAGAGGCCAACACGGGGCTTGAGCTCACAACCCTGAGATCATGACTTGAGCCGAAATCAGCAGTTCATCATTTAACCGACTGAGCCACCCATGTGTCCTGGTTAGATGAAATTTTTAGTGTTGTTTCTACAGGCTGCATGTATTGATAATGGCCAGTCTTTTTACCCTTTGTAGGTGCATTGCCACAATCATGGCAGAAGTTATGGCTTGGTTATTGTGTATGCTCATTTATATAGTATCAGTATTTCAAAATAAAAATAATACAAATGGGAAATATTTGTGTAAAAGTATAACATTTTAGTGAGCTGTTAAGACAGTGAAGACATTTTAACATAACGTTGTCTTTATTTTAAAGGATTCAGAAGGAACTTGCAGAGATTACGTTGGACCCTCCTCCCAACTGTAGGTAAGTACTTACGGATTTTTATTTATTTGTATCTTTTGCACAAGGTATAATTGAACTGTTGGTCTGATGTATAACTGTTGTGGTTTGATTAGTAAAATATTGTATAAGTATTTAAGTATTGCACACTCAAATGACTGCGGAAGACAATTATTTTTTCTGTGCAGAAATGGAATACTTATCAAGTATGTTTGTAGAGGTATAGTGGAGTTGCCAAACAGAGTAATGCAATAACAATAAGATAATGAAATTGTAGAGTAACAAATACAATTATCTTTTAGTGGAATAGGTGTTAGGGCCTTAAATGATTTCTTAAATGATGGAATAATAGTGTGGCTAAAATGTTTGCTATTTGATAATACACTTGTTACCTTTTTGGAAATTGATTTTTAGAAGTACTGAAACATTAAACAGTGTTTTTTCATGGTTTATATTATTTCTTATAGTCCTCGGCTGTAGCTAAGTAAGAATGGGTGATTTGAGGCAGTGATGTTTAAATTTAAAACTCTGTCCTTTATGACCACAGTCTTCAATTTTCTGGTCAGAGTTTATTTATAAGAAGTAATAGTGCTTGCCTGGAAATGATTAATGATATACAGGTACATAGAGGAAGAGGAGAAAAATAACCGCCTACCTTATACTATATCTTGGGTCTGATGCAATAGTTGGAAGATTGGTTATTGGACTATTATAAAACATTTCTTTCTGTTTTGATGTGAGGTCAGTGTTGGAACCAGGCTAACATGGAGTTTTCATAGTTTAAATTGGTAGTCTTGTGGATTGAAGGTGAGAGGGCAGATTACAGGAATATGTTGCTAGTATTGAATGCAGGTAGAATTTATTGTTAGGTATGATGTCTGATTTTACTGATCTTTTTTTAATGTGAAAACAAAGATAGCAACTCTACATATTAATGAAAGGGAGAATTTTGCAGACAGCTATTTGATACTTGGCTAATTGAAAACTTTTGTGTAGGAAGAATTCTAATAAGGCTTTTTATGTTTTGTGGTTCTTTACATGAGAGTCATATATAGTATATGCACTTGCAATAATATTCAAAGAATATCTTATTCAAATAGAACAAATATATCTTTGTTCAGTAAAACTGTTTGACAGTAAGACTTTTTGTCACACTTAAGACTGTTACATCAAAGGCTTTTTCAGATGGCAAATCATTGTTTAGGCTTTGGTAGCCAATTCTTGGAAATGGATTGATTTTGGAAAAACTTCAGTTTGAATGAAACCTAAAATTTCTTGTTTCTTATGACAGTATTTGTTTTAATGATTTGAATTTTTTTTAAAAAAAATAGTTTTACCACATATATTATTTTTTTAACCTTTTTACAATGAAATTGGTAAATATATGAACTTAGTTTATATGCTTATTTGCTTAAATTTTGACAACAAATTACTGGCAAAATAAACTTTATTTTAACGAGTTGTTTAAGGCTCATTTTTAAAAATGAAATCTAAATATTATGTGATGGTTAGACTGCACCTTCGTTATAAGATGTATTATTTTCTAATACATTAGTCTAATTTAGTTTTGACTTACTACAGATAATAATTTAGCTTGATTAAACCAATGTATTGTAAACATGTATGAAAACAAGTGTGAGGAAAGGAATTATGTAATGGCCATTATTTAAGTGTGAGGAAAGGAATTATGTAATAGCCATTATTTAAATAAACTAAAATAATTAAACCAATTCTATTTAAAGTAAAAAGAAAAGTTTATAATGTCTGAAATTTGGAGATTTACTTTTTCATTAAGCTATAGTTAATGATATCATTACTTGTTTATGTAAACTCTTTACAAATAAAGCATTTTAAAATGTGGATATGACACATAATAAGCCCTTCAGAAAGTTTTAGGGAAGATACCTACTTTACTGTGGTTTTCCCCCCAGTTTAATTGAGATATAATTGATATATAACACTGTAGAAAGATACCTACTTTGGTTAATTTGCCTGCTTGTGGGAATTTGCAAGGAAATTCATTTAATGGTATGAAGATTGGATAGTTAGCAAGTTTGCTTAGAAGCCAGGTCTGTGATTCAGTGGCTTTGGCTCCTTTTCTTGATCTCAGAATAGTTGATTGAACTGGATCAGGCAGAGATAAAGATCATATCCACCTTCATGTATGTGGTGCTCCCCTTTGGCAAGCAAAGGATCCGTTACGTTGTGGCTGATTGGGAAGTGGTGATTAGTTCTACAAGCCCTGTGTACTTGTGCTACTTAATAGAGATGTCAGTGTGATTGTTAAGTGGATTACTGTGGCCTTTGGATTGTTTGGTGTCAAATATTTGATTGTGGTTTATAGTAAATCTGCCCATCTATATTTCAGTGGGAATGTGGTTATTATCTTCAGAAAGAGAAGTTAGAGCATAATTTTTGTTTGACTTATTTTTGGCACAAAGTTAACAATGCTTTTGTGGTTGATTTTTAAAAGTTCTGTGCTGCCTTCATCTGTGTCTTAATGACTGTAATGAATTAATTTATAGAAGTATACTAAATTAAAGTTATCTGCCTAATGGAGTCACATTCCCCTAGTACTCCCTTTGTGTATTACCTCTACATCAAACAGGCCTCTCAAAATCCTGCCTTTTGGTTGCTTGGGTATCTGTTAGCTCACTATCACAGAGAAGATTATGTATGAGGGAACATCTGTGGGTTTACCTGTTTAGACAGTGAGACTGGAACAGGTATTTTATCTGTTATTGTTGTCTCAGTGGGGGTGGTTGTGTGTCACATTCCACTTACAGTGTGGTTTACCCTTATTTTCTGGAACCTTAGCAGACTAGTACAACCCAGCTGTGTGTATTTGTCAGGTTAGAGATGGCACCTCTGAATTTTGGTGCATCTCTTATGTGATGACCGGCTAAGCAATTCTTGGAATTATATGGGAGGAACTATTATGTGTGTAAGTATTCTGTCATTTAGACATGTTGGGAATATAAAGTCTTTCTGAATTATGTCATTCATTATAGATAGATATGTTTATGTAAGGCATTTTTAGGGGAACTGCTGTGGTATTGTTTAATTTTTTCTTTCAGGTTTTGAATGAATCTATTATTTTTAAAGCATCCACAAAATACTTTGATGATACGTTAAATTATTTCTTCTTATGGGAAACATATGCCTATATATCTTTCAGTTTTCTTTTCACTTTTTCTGTTGTCTTTAAGGTAAGAATGCAATAATAAGGTTTTTTTTGAAAACTAGATTCAATTATCTTTGGATTTTTTTCTATTACAGCCTGAGTTAATGTTTAAAAACAAAACTTCATGATACATCTAAGAAAAAAGTTTCTGTTCATGAAATTGTATGGCCTGTAGGGCCATTGGCATAGAAAATTATATATAGTTTGGGTCAAATTTGGTTGTATATTTAGAATATTTCCTGTAAGTAGTAGAATATATTTTGCTTGGCTTCTGCTCTTATGGTGGATAACATAATTGACCCATGACATTTGCAAAGGCTCTCTTCTGAGGCCTCTTCAGATCCATAAATGTTTTCGTATTGCCAGCTTAGTTGGAGTTATTGGACTAGAATTGCTCACTACTTCAGTTCCTTGCACACCAGCTTAGCTGGATGGAGCCAGGAGAAATCATGTTACATCCTTACAGAGTCCTAATAGGTAAAATTGCTGCCCCTTGTAAATGACTGTATGTCGTGACTATCGTGGTTCTTCACAAATTGTCAAAAGCACAGATCTTGAATCTATAAATGCTGGTATGTTCATTTCTGTTTCCTCGATGCTAGTCGGAAACTGGGAGTTAGCTAGAAAAATCTCCAAATTAAAATGAAAACTTTTCTCATCCAAAGAGTAACTTGTTCTNTTGTAGGGAAACTAAATGCAAATTCTGTCATGATCTGATAGTGTCCACGTTTGTATTAACTGCATGAGGTTGGAAATGACAGAGATCCTTACTATTTTTTGAAAGTAAATGACTCTTTTGGATTTTGATTTTTGATTTAGTAATTGAGCAAATATGAGGAGGAAATACTAAAAAAAGAGGATTTAGTTCAGTTATACTAGCAAGTTTTACTTTTTATTGCTATGTTTCAATGATCTACTCATTGAACACAGGTTTTGCTTTACTTTAAAAGAAACTAATTGGCTTTATTGAGATGTAATTTAAAGTGTAAAATTCAGCGGCTTTTACTATATTCACAGAGTTGTGTAACCATCACAATCAATTTTGCAACATTTTGATCACGCCAGAAAGATACACCAAACCTTTAAACAGTCACTCCTTCCTCATTTCCTCCCGGCTCTCCACCTCCAAGCCCTAGGTATCAGTCTGTTCTGTCTCTTATAGATTTACCTGTTCTGTACATTTTGTATTAATGGAATCATATAATGATTGTGACTTGATTGTGACTTGTGACTAGATTCTTTCATGAAGCATAATGTTTTCAAGGTTCATCCATGTTGTAGTGTGCATTAGTGCTTTTATCTTTTTGTCTCTGAATAATATTCCATTGTGTGGATATACTACATTTTATTTATCCATTCATCAGTTGATGCACATTTGGGTTGTTTCTACTTTTGTGCTATTATGTATAATGCTGCTGTGAACATTTGCGTACAAGATTTTGTGTGGACATATGTTTTCATTGGGGTTTATATCTGGGAGTAGAAGTGTTGAGTCAGAGAGTAACTATGTTTAACCTTTTTGGGAACTGCCAGACTGTATTACAAAGTGGCTGTACCATTTTACCTTCCTACCAGCAGTGTTTGAGAGTTCCAGTTTCTCCACAACCTTGGCAGTTGTTCTTGTCTGTCTTTTTGACAATAACCATCTTAGTAGGTATGAAGTGATATGTCATTGTAGTTTTGATTTGCATTATCTTGATGAATGTACTGATGACGTTGACCATCTTTTCATATGCTTTTTGGCCATTTTTATAAATTCTTTGGAGAAAGGTGGGTACTTTCTTAATAGCAATGTTTGAAGCACAAAGTTTAAATTTTGTTGTAGTCCTATTTATTTTTTTTCTTTTTGTTGTTTGTGTGTGTGGTGTCACTTCTAAGAAACCGTTGCCTAATCCAGTACTACAAAGATGTACACTTAGATTCTTCTCAGGGTTTTTTAGTTTTAGCTTTTATATTTGATCCTGATCCATTTTGTATATGGTGTGAGGTAAAGGTCGACATTAATTTTGTGTGTGTGTGTGGATACCCAATTATGTCAGCACCATTTGCTGAAAATACCATTGAATTGTCTTGACATCTTTGTTGAAAAATCAATGAATCATAAATGTGAAGGTTTATTTTTGAACTCTAAATTTTATTCCATTGATCTGTATGTCTATATTTATGCCAGCCAGTACCACATAGTCTTTTCTTTCTTTTTATTGACATAGAATCTTGATTATTGTAGCTTTGTAGTAAGTTTTGAATCAGAAACTTTAAGTTCTCTGATTTATTTTTCATTGTCTTCACTCAATAGTTAAGGTGTTCCAGTATAGGATTGGCCATGACTAGACATAAATCTAACCACTGTCTCACCTACTGTTGATGAGAGCCATTTAATAGCAGAAATTGTATTTTCCAGATCATAGTAACTGAAGCAGTATGTAGGGAAAATGTGTTTGTTGGATTAACATTGTGACAGAATGGGAAGGCATTGAAATAGAAATTGGGGATAGTGTTTACAGAGGAGTGAACTTGTAAAGAACCTCTAGTGCAAAAATCTAATTATTGTCACTAATTGTTTTCCTTTTTTGGCTATTGTGGTAATATTTTTATAGGATTTTTAGCTTTTCAAGGATTTTCATATGTGATTGTCATTTGGTCTTGTCAATTACTCTGTGAGAATCCTGGGGTTAAGTAACTTGCTCAGAGTTGCACAACTAGTTGATTTGGATTTAAACCCAGGTTTTCTACTCTTTCATCCTTTATTATTTTACGTGTGTGACTAGATAGAAAAATACATTTAAAATTACATTTGGGGCTAGTCGTTTATGTTTCAGTAAAGTAAAAAAAAAAAAATCAACATGCAAGGCAATCCAAAATATCATTTGCACTATGTTTGATTTATATTTCTGAATTCCATGAGACAGTTTTTTGCCAAAACATTTTGAAAAGGAATTTTTTTGAGTATAGTGATTTTTACCACTCTCCCTTGTGTGTGTGTTTGTGGGTATATATCTTAGTGTTAGTATTATTACTACTGGCACTTTTTCAGGTAAAGAATTTCTTTACATTTGACAGTTCTTAACTCAGTGTTTGAAGATGTCTGCACTTTTAATGCCAAATTGTTTTTTCCCAGTTAGCCTGATTCTAGGTCACCTTCCCCTACAGTTTGTTTTAGTATTTATTGAGGGCTTAATATTAGGTCTGTCCTAGGGCAAGTGTAGGCTACAATAAGATATCCCAGTACAGTTCCTAATCCTAAAAATCTGGTTATAACTAATTGAGAGGTAATACATATGGATGCTTGGAGAACCAAGACTAGGGGAATGTTGATACTCTTGGCAGAAATTGCCAATATCTGTGGCTTCAGCAAATCTGAAGATTGATAATGCTTTCCTCTTTACTTTGGTTGCCCAGAAGCTAATACCCTTCTTTACTTTTTGACTTTAGTAGTTAACAGTGTTTTGTGTAGAAATCTCAACTCTGTATTTTATTTTATTTTCNCTCTTTCCCCCCCAACTGTTTTTGAAGCTTTGTATTTTCATTTTGTACTTTTAAACTACATAAAATTTTTAAGACATATCAGTCTTTTTGGAGTGAGCTGATGATTAATAAATAAACAGTATGAATAACTGAAAGGTGATGTTAATGTGTATTGGTTAGCAGAAGGCTGGAATGCCTCTTTTGAGGAGTCATTAACATGATAAAATTTAAATATACAATGAGGGCCTGTCTTATATAGGTTACTGAATTATTCATATCCTTCTCTCCTTTCTTTAGTACAAATAATTGAGGAATATTTTTTATTCACTCCTAGGAGTTCTTGACGCCATTGCTGTAGTGTTGAGTGGTTTTGCATAGACCTAACAAAGACAAAAGTCTTTAATATTTGAGATACATTAAATGGTTATAACAGCTAAAGGATTGTTTGGAATAGTACCTGTGGGTTGGATAGCCATAGAGTTGGAGTACATGTACAGTGTGAGAGAGAATGAGAAAACATGGTCTTACCTTATATTCCATTGGCATTAAGAGTTTCAGGCTTGTTTATGTTTTCATTTGAATACCTTTTATGATTTTACAGGTGTTCTCCTTTCTTACTGCCAAAAATGAATGTATGTTTTCTTTTTGCTTTACCTTGAGGCTGACTTCACCTGGGGCATAGCCAACATAGAGCCATAGGTGCTGTTACTTCAGTTGGGGAACTTCAGGTGTAATTTTTTGCTGTCATGTACGTTTACTTCAGAACTGAGCTTGGCAAGACATAACTCTCTCCATAAAATCACCAGAAATTTTTTTACTTTCTTATTTCAAAATGTTAATTTTTAAAATATCTGCCTTTAACTATAGATTTAAAAATGTTTATTTCATAATAAAGAAAAATGTTGAGTGATAAAGTGAGTTTACTGCCCATTACTTGCTGTCTTTGGTATTTTATTTCCTTTTTTAAAATTCTTTGCTGTTTTAAGAGCAGTACAAGAGTGTGTCTGAAAAAACGTGTTAAATGATCACACTGGGATTATATTTTATAAAAGGAACAGAACATTTTATCACTTATTTTGCTCAGTTTTAAGCTGGTTATTATTTCAGATTTATTACCTAAGTACTTAGATAGAAAGTGTCATATTACTTTCTAACATGTGATATTTTAATTCACATTGCTGTTCTATCTTTTAAGTTGTCCTGAAAACTGTATTCTTCAAAGCATTTCTTTACAGTGATTATTACATTCATCAACTTAAATATATTTTATCAACTGTTACTGCAAATAACAAGTAAAATGGTTTTGTTCGTTTATTTTATTTTGAGAACAATGGAATTTTTGATTTTTAAATTTATATTGTCAAAGTGTGTTTTTTGACTGTTTTTTGTAAATGTTCGTTTAGAACTTTTTATTTATAATGTCTGCATACTTTAGAGACTTACTGGGATGCTTTAAAGGTATATCTAAATCCCCGTTTGTGTAGAAGCAGCACATTGTGCTAAAATGTATAATAGAATTAGGCAAAGCCCTAAGCTCAAATTCATTTTCTATTCCAATACATAGAGTGTAGAGACTCTCTCCCCTCTGACCTGTATGGAAGATGAATAATGTCAAATGACCAAAAGGAGAGGCATAGCTGTCGTATCAGAGGCAAGATTCCTGCCTTGGCAACTGCTGTTCCCTCCAACTAGAATCTAGCACTTTCCCCTTCTATACCCACCCCACTGTTGTCAGTTCTCCTGATGCTTTGTGTTACAACTACTTTATCTATTTACCCACTTGGGTGAGAATGCTCTCTTCAGTCTCTATATTTCAAATCCTAGCACTTAGTTGGTGTTCATTGTACCTATATGTGAATAGTTATACTAGGGAGCTGACAACTATTGAATGCTTCCAGTGTTTGAGGCTGTGTGCGGAGTGCTTTACCAGCATTATCTCTTTTCATCTTTATGACTAACCTTGAGATACCTACTACCTAGTATCTATTAGTTTTAGACAGTATTTTTTTTTAATTTTATTTATGTATTCGACAGAGACAGAGACAGCCAGCGAGAGAGGGAACACAAGCAGTGGGAGTGGGAGAGGAAGAAGCAGGCTCATAGCGGAGGAGCCTGATGTGGGGCTCGATCCCATAACGCCAGGATCACGCCCTGAGCCGAAGGCAGACGCTTAACCGCTGTGCCACCCAGGCGCCCCTAGACAGTATTTTTTAGATGGGAAGAAAGGCTTAGAGAGATTAAATAACTTGTCCAAGGTCACATAGCAAGTAAGTGGCAGAACTAGGATTTCAGCTTTGGCTAGTTTCTGACTTTAGAGGCCAAGTGTTTTGAGACTTTGCTATGCAGATCTTCCATTTGCAAAATAGATACAGGTGAATCTGTCTAGAATAGCACTGCTCCAGTAGAACTTTTTGCTACGACGTAAGTGTTTTGTATCTGTGTTGTTCAGTACAGTGGCTATTAGCCATATATGGCTGATTAGTACTTGAAAGGTGGCTAATCTCACTTAGTAAATGAACTTCTAATTTTGTTTAATTTAAATTTAGATAGCCATCTGTGATTAGTAACTATTGTATTACACATCACAGATCTAGAAAAACAAGAACTTCTAAAAGCTTAAATTTATGCTTAATTTCAATTTTAGGTAGATTTTGACCTTTTTAAATTGTGCTTGTAGTTATGTAATTATACCGCATAAGTATTTGTCACCCTTCTCTCCTCTCTTCCCACCAGCCACCATTATATTCTAAGTGTCAGGGACTTGTAAATACTGCTGTTTTTAGATCATCACATATAGTGCCCATAGTTAAGTAAAATACCTTTATGAATATTATAAAGTATTGGGTAAATATTTATTTTTAACTTTTTAACAAAATAAAAGCAATATTGCAAACCATTGTTTTTAGATGGATTCATCATTTATTGAAACTGGAAAGCATATGGTCTGGCATTCTCAAGCCCAGAGAGAAAATGGCACTTCCCGTGTGCAGTTTAATGAGAATGCCAGGGCTAGCATTCAGTTCTGAGAGTTCAGTGTGTTGCTTATTTCACTGATAGAATGGATATGTCTTATGCACTCAGAAAATTTAGTTATAATTAATGCAAACAAGGAAAATGGAGAATTCTTATCCATTTGAAAAGTATTGGAGTTATTTGTCTGGAGAAGTGAGGGGGCCACCGTAGCTGTGTTTCAACTGTTTTCAGAGCCATAAAATGGAAGAGAGATTAATCTTATTCTGTGTGATTATAGGGAGTAGAACTAGCACTGCTGTGTTAAATTAGAAGGAATCCATTTTCTTTTTGATAAAAAGGCTTCATTGTCAGTCAGAGCTGTCCAGAGCAATAACGGACAACTTCAGGAGGTAATACCTATTTCATCTCTGGAGGAATTAAGAATGAATCTGTTTGCTTATTTCAGAGGGATTTTCAGGTGTCAGATATGAAGTAGTACTAGAATGGCATTTCTCAGCTGCTGGACCCTAGACAAATGAAGTATATTTTTATCACCTTTGTCCTCTTCACCTATGGATTATGACTCATTTTTCTTCTAATTTTTGTCCTTTTGGAGTATGTGATTTACACAGTTTATTGGCATATTTAAAGCAGCTTGTTTGTTATCAGTCCCATATCTAAATTAGTAAGTGAGGCTTTTATTTTCTTCTTTACTCATAACTTTTAAATTTATAAGAAAAGGACAACATATGAAGAACATGGGAAATAAGAGGCTGGCATGGAGTTTAGGGACATAAGTTAATATCCGTCAGTTTGATAAGTCCCAGATTATTACGTGTTGTTTCATAAACACCACTTCTCAGACACAGTTAAGAAATAAAAATATTACTGTTAATAAAATTCTAATAAAAATTAAGTTACTTATCTAATGCAAATCTCTTGAATAATTATTTGGTCAATATACATACCTTCAAGTCTGTCAAACTGTAACAAACTGGAATCCTCATGGTTTCCCCCTCTTCCCTTTGGTTCTGGGAAAATATTACTTTCATCCTTAGAAATTGAATAAGGATTAATGAAGAAAATTTGTGGGTTTTTTGGGGATGTGTTTTTTCCAACATAAACATTCCATGAGCTAGTAAATCTTAGGATTGAAAGGAAATTCAAAATTTTAAAGATTTCAAATGACAGAGTACACTAAAGAAACTACCATTGCTCTTTATACATACATGTGGGCTGCCTGTTTCACTTATGACCACTGATTGAGACATTTATTTTAAAACTTTGGTCCAATATTACGAAAAGATGACTGTCATGTCTATAGGCTGACGCCTAAAGCATCAGAGCAGAATGATCTGAGACCTGCTTCCAAGTGATGAACTGAAAGGTGACAGATTCAGCTGCAAGTGCTGGAGGATAATCCTTGCCTGAAGCTAGGACAAAGTTTCTGAAGAGTGGCAAAACTGCTTATTGTTTTCAGCAATTGACATTTTGGTATTAGGCTCAAGTTAGCAGGCAAATGGAGCAGTCTTTGGATTTCAGGTGGCTAAGTAGTGAGTAAGGGGTTCTGCAGGAGGGGGACTGGTGCTAATCTGAGCCTGCCAGGGCAGGATAAGATGGCCTAGAATCTGGGGAAGTAAACTATAGGAGCTTGGGAGTTAACTGCCTTGAGTCGGGTAAGGCAGAATGGGATAGGAGTAGTCTCTCTCAGTTCTTTTGGAGTTAACATATTCTCCAATGTAAGATAAAAGATTTGCCCTTCCTGGCCAAGCCCTTGTGCATCACTTCAGTAAATATCTGGCAACAGCCTGGTTTGTAAATGATATTAAACAGTGTTATGGTCTTACTTTGCCAATAATTGGGATTTGAGGTAGGAGAAGGGACAAGTTTTTTTTTTTTTTTTTTTTTTTTAAAGATTTTATTTATTCATTCGACAGAGACAGAGACAGCCAGCGAGAGAGGGAACACAAGCAGGGGGAGTGGGAGAGGAAGAAGCAGGCTCATAGCAGAGGAGCCTGATGTGGGGCTCGATCCCATAACACTGGGATCACGCCCTGAGCCGAAGGCAGACGTTTAACCGCTGTGCCACCCAGGCGCCCCGGACAAGTTTTTTTAAAAGAAATATTTTATTACCTTACAGAAACACAGTAATAGTAATTCTTAATTCTAACAATGCATCCTTGATTTAATGCCTAAAGAAGGTTCATTTTAAATTTTTTACAATATATATTTGAATTTAAATTCAATTAATTAACATATAATGTATTATTAGTTTCAGAGGCAGAGGTCAGTGATTCATCAGTCTTGTATAGTACCCAGTACTCATTACATCACATACCCTCCTTAATGTCCATCACCCAGTTATCTCACCCGCCCATGCTCTCCCCTCTAGCAACCCACGCTGGTTTCCTATGGTTAAGAGTCTCTTATGGTTTGTCTCCCTCTCTGGTTGCATCTTGTTTTATTTTTTCCTCTCTTCCCCTATGATCCTCTGTTTTGTCTCTTAAATTCCGCATATCAGTGAGATCATATGATAAATGTCTTTTTCTGATTGACTTATTTCACTTAGCATAATACCCTCTAGTTCCATCCACGTCATTGCAAATGGCAAGAGTTCATTCCTTTTGATGGCTGAGTAAAAAATATATATATAAATGCGCTGTATCTTCTTTATCCATTCATCGGGACAGACAAGTTTTAAGAGAGGACAAAGTAATTATCTTTTACTATCCTGTTGCATTGTTGTCAGATCCTTTAGAAATTTTTAGAGTTCTCATAATAGATATTTTGCCTTGGATGATTTCTTAATACTCTGAAACAAATGCTTATGCACTTAGTTCTAAAATTTGAGTGGGTGTAAGGCACTTCTGCCACTATCCAAATGCCTTGGACTATCGCTAGGTGGCTTTAGTTATTGTAGTATCAAAAGATCCTCATTGTAATTTAGCTTTGCCTGAAAGGTAAAATGGACCTCAAAAGCAGCATTGAAGTAGTTTCTAATATTTACGTAGCAGACTTATTCTGTTCTTTTTTTTTATTATGTTATGTTAGTCACCATACAGTACATCATTAGTTTTTGATGTAGTGTTCCATGATAGACTTATTCTGTTCTTAATCTGTATTAGTGGAAAATCAGTAAGTCATATGTAGAATGAGGTGAAAATACATAGTATTTAAAAACTATGGAATATGAATCACATAGTATTCTGAAAATATCATGGACAAAATGTTTTAAGTACTAAATTCAGGGTAGCCTCCTCAAATACATAAATATAGGTGTTATAAAACACAGTAAATATATATCAAAATTATCATATGGTCGTTAGCTAAAATTGGTTTATTCTCCTTCTTTGAATTATGTATAGGGTAGATGTGTCCAACTTGCAAGCAGGGAAATGCTGTTAAACAGTCCTTCTGGTTTTTGAGCTCACCAGAGGTGTGAGTTAATAGGTTGGGTGGTGACAGAACTTTTTAAAGAGAAATGGAATTGTACATGGTTTCTAATGTCATCATTCTCCACATTTGAAACAGTCTTTCATTCCCCTGGTACCATCATTTTAAGAAGTTAGGAGTTTGAGAAGGGGAAATGAATCATGAGAGACTATGGACTCGAGGGAAACAAATTGAGGGTTTGGGGGGTGGGGGATGGGCTAGCCCAGTGAAGGGTATTAAGGAGGGCACGTATTGCATGGAGCACTGGGTGTTATACGCAAACAGGGAATCATGGAACACTACATCAACAACTAATGATGTACTGTATGGTGACTAACATATCATAATTAAAAAAAAAACCCGGAAAAAAAAAAGTTAGGAGTTTGAGTATATCTTTTTTTTTTTTTTTTAAAGTAAGCGCTATACCCAACAAGGGGCTTGAACTCACGACCCCGAGATCAAGCGTTGCGTGCTCTGCTGACTGAACCAGCCAGGCACCCTCTTTTTACGTGATTTAACCAGGGGATTCTTCTGTGTGTACTTGAAGAAGATGTGCAATATATTTTTCTTGATGGAATGTTTTTTATATTAGAACCATATATTCTGCAGTATGCTTCAAGTAAAAAATATTCTTGTTGGAAAAAAGATAGTAACTTTAACTGAGGGTACTGCTTTAAAATAAAGCATATCAAAGGGGAGGTGGGTTTGGGGGTGAAATAGGTGAAGGGGATTAAAAGTATACTTATGATGAGCACTGAATAATAATGTGTGGAGTTGTTGAATCACTATATTGTACACCTGAAACTAATACAAAACTGTATGTTAACTATACTGGAATTAAAACAAAAAAATTAACTTGAAAAAAATTTTGTTTTCAGAATTTTCATGGTGTACATTACAGTGTACATTCTCAAATGAATTAATCGATAGTGGTATATAAAAGAAACTTATTCAGTTTCAGCAAAAACAGTGTTGTCCAAAATATGAAGCTAGCACTATTAATTTAAAATTTATTAGATACATTATTGTGTTTGCATTTACTTTCATGTTTTTATCTATGAGCTATAAATACCAGAAACGTATTGTTGGCTTTATGTTTATATTCATTTAGGAAATATTTTAATGAAAATAAGTTAATACTGGCAACTTAAAAAAAAAAAAGAAAGAAAAAGAAGCTAGGGATTAGGAGTGGGACATAGCCAAACTGAATATAGTTTTGTAATCAGCCAAGTGGGGAATTCCTTACTGTGGATTTCGGAAATGGTAAATTTTGGTCAAGCAGATTTTCATTCTTCTACGTAGAAGGTAGTCAGAGATACATGTTCAGTTGGACACATGTACATTCATTTGGACACATATATGTAAATGTACCCAGTGACATTCAGTTCCATGGTCAGGCCCATCAGCTGGGGATCCACCTGTAGAATTTTGACTAATCTACAAAATAGAGACTATATTTGAATAAGCACACTTTCTAGGTAAGCAATCAGGCAGGCTTAAGTTGTTATTTATGTGTTTACAACATTGACTTTATAAGTTATACACAGACAAGGACTGTTGAGATTGACACCCATAGTCTGCTGGAGGCTTGGGAAGGAGGGGGGTCTATTGACATACTGATCCCTGTGGGCTTAGTTTAAGCATCTCTAAGTGCTTATTAGAATTAGGTTAGGATAGGACACAAACGCATTTTGCCACATTGTTAAGGGGTAAGAATTTGTCACAGGGATAGGAAGATCCTCCATGTTTGACAAAGCAGCTGGTCAGAGATTAATAGGGAAGCCTATGAATAGTCTTAAATAGTATTGGGGCCTGGGAAACAGCAAAATAAAATTACATTCTTGAATAAGAATGTGTAAGGTACTGGTGTGTTCAGAAAATGACTATTACTAGGTTAAGTGAGTAATAAAATAGGCTGAGATTAATATTCATTTTCATTAAACAAATGTTTTCTAAGGGCCTATTATGTGATCAGCATTGTGCTGGGTACTGGGGTTGCAGTTATAAACAAGACAAAAGGGATCTCCAGCCTTTGTGGAGTTTATGTTTCAGCTGTGACGATAGACGGGGACTTGTGTTTAAAAAAACCCAAAACTGCCTTACAGAAAGGAGAAACAGATGTACAGTCGTACAGACAATAATTGCTACGAAGAAAACAAACAAGGGATGAGTTTTAGAGTGGGGTTCTACTTGTACCTTGGGTTTGGAAGGCTTTTCTAAGGACGTGACATCTAAACTGAGAAGTAAGTGAAGAAAAGGTGCTAGCTATACAAGGTGCGCAGGACTCTCGGCATACCAAGCTGCATGTGCGGAGACTCTAAAGCAGGTATGTGCTCTGGTGATCAGGGACCTGGAAGAAGACTGGTGTGGCTGGATTGAAGGGCAGTGGGGAGTGGGCAGAGGAATGTTGTGGCACAAGATAGGTTGAAAAATGAGGCTGAGTAGAGTTTGGCTGTTATGAAGATTGTTCTGGCTGTTAGACTGGAAGAGCAGGGTCTAAGATTGGAGGCTGATAGTCATCCAGGTAAGAGAGGTTGGTATTCTGGTTTAGGGTGGTAGCAGTAAGGATGGAAAGAGGGAAATTGGAGGTGTAGTTTTTGAAGGAGAATTGACAAGCTGATAGGTAGATGGCAGAGTTGGGGGGAATGTTAGAGGAAAGGGAGAAATTATCAGGTTTGAGTCTGTTGGGGAATTGATGGTGCCTGTTCTGAAATGGGGAAGATTGATGGTGGGAAGCAGTTTGGCAGACAAGATCAAGAGTCTGAAGTAGAAGCAACATGATCTGCAGATGCTGCTGTGTCACTAGGGCATTGTGACTGTAATACTGTGCCCAGAGCTGGCTCTTCTCAGGGACTATGGATAGCACTGTGAAGATTTGGACTTGCTGTCAGCGAGTCCAGACTAGGTATTGGCTTCTTCTGGAGCAGTTGGCTACATGAGTAGTCCTTGGGGTCTCTGCCTGCTTTGTCGGGACAGGCAGACAGGCTCAGCCTGCCAGGCAGTGCCTTCCTACCCTACGTTGAGCAAGCTTCCTTCTGCTTGGTCCTGCTCTCAGTGCTGCCAAGACAATGCCCAGCCCCTCTCTCTCGAGGTGCCATGTTGGATGCTCTCCTTGTCCCACCTTTGTCCCCACCCTAGATGGATTGAGGGCCTTTTTACTGTTTTTAGACTGGTATAGATTTGATCAGTTCCTGATTGAAATAAAAGCTTCATGGAATATGAAAAAAAGTACTAAACTTAATCTGAACAAAAGATACAGAGTTGGCTTTAATGAGGTAAAAACATCTATCAACGTTGATCAAACTACAAATTAATATTTATAATATTCTCTTGAACTGTTTGCCTGGGCATGGAGAAAAAATAAAGTGAACTAGATGAGTTGCTGATTTATGGGAGAGATAATTTTAGTCTGGAAATTCGAAGTGATTTTTTAGTCTTTAATATAGCAAAGATATGTATCTACAAATATGAGAGTTATAAATATACCATGGTCATTTTTACTTAAAAAAAAAAAAAAAAGGGAATTCCATTTTGGATATGTTAATTGTAAGATGTGAGATATCCAAATGAAGGTGCCAGACGGCAGTTGTACATGCATTGGAGAGCTGAAACTATCACTTTGAAGTTGTCATCATAAAGATACTTAAGTCCACGGAAATTGATGAAAATATGTACAGAAAGGGTATAGAAAAAGAAGAGGACACAAGACCAAGCCTTCTGAAACCACAGCATTTAGAGACGAATAAAGAGGAAGGAGAGAGAAGGAGTTTGTCATCTAGGGAGTAGGAGGAAAACCAGGAGAGAGGGGAGAGGATTCAGTTCTTAGTGAATAGGTCTGAAATTGATCATGAGTAAAGTTTTCAAGTGAATAAAAAAGTGGAATAAAATTGTAATTACATACTCTCCTCACCAGGACAGTAATACGTGAATAAAGATTACCAAGTTGCGTTGAAGTTTCAAGAGCACCGTTGACTCCCAAATAATGCAGGGGTTAGGGTCACCAAATGCCCCCCCAACCCTTCCACTGTTGAAAATCTGCATACAACTTTTGACTCCCCCAGAACTTAACTACTAAGAGCCTACTGTTAACCAGAAGCCTTACCGATAGCGTGAACAGTTGATTAACACATATTTTTATGTTATATGTATTATATTCTGTATTCTTACAGTAAACTAGAGAAAAGAAAATGTTAAGAAAATAAAAACAAAATGTGCTGTATTTATTAAAAAAAAAATTCGCGTTATAAGTGGACCTGTGCAGTTCAAACCTGTCTTGTTCCAGGGTCAACTGTAATTTCTTTTGTAATTTTCCAAGATTGTTCATATTACCTGTTCCACCAGACTCTGTAATTGAACTCAAGAGGGAAGCCATCTGAATATTGTCCAGTCAGGCTCAGGGGCCAAGTTAATTAGGAACACTTTTGAGAACTCACAGCTGGTCAATGACTGTGGACTGAACACAGCCAGTTGTGAGTGTCTAGCTCCTATCTCTTTGAACACAAAAGTGTAATCAGCATACACTCTTAATTTTTGCCCTGGAGAAAGAGCTGTCAGGCGTATTATGCTTGGAAAACAGCAAAGGCTACTCTTAAAGCCAGGGTTGACTTAGGTGTGCTCTCACACATTTCCTGTTGACTTAGGTGTGCTCTCACACACCACCTGTCTGTCACCAATCCTGCCGGTGTCTTTTTTGTGCAAAGGCCAAAGAGAAGTAGCAGCCTTGGAAAACCTTTCCCTATACATGTGCTTAAGCATAGCCTTAAGAGATATTGGCCTAGCTCAAATATCATCTCCACTCTCTGATTTTCTCTGCTGTCAGTGCACCTACACTTTGAGTTAGAGAGGTAGTATTGCATAGTGGTTTCTTCTGGAGAGACTGCCTAGGTTACATATATGTGTAAACATATGATTTTTATCTTTCATTCTATTAGTGTATAGTGTATCACATTTATTGATTTGATTATGTTGAATAGTCATTGCATCCCAGGGTTAAGTCCCTCTTGGTCATGGGGTATAAACTTCTTAATGTGTTGTATTCAAGATGTATCTACACACACACACACACACACACACACCCCTTTTGGTCTAGTTATATAACTTCTTTGTGCCTTGCTTTCTTCATCTGTAAAATCAAAGAGGTTGGTGTGAAGATTATGAGTTAACATACGCAAAACACTCAAAAGTAGTGCCTGATGCATAAGACTACAATAATTGTTAGTTGTTGATGCAGTTACTGTATTTATAAGGGTTACATGCATTTACTTTCTTCACTTGTTTTGAGGATGATGAAGGTATATGGCAGACCTAATTCATTATCTTCTCAATATGGTATATTGCATATAATAGGCATTCAGGTATTTTTATGCAGTTACTAAGGCAGAGAACTTATGGATGTTTTATTTTTCTTTAAAAAGCTAAGTATACATGTAATATCTTGTGTGTGACCCTGCTTGCTTGGTTGTCAATATCTCTTGATGAAGGTTTTCCGTTTTCACCAGTATGTAGAAGTCTCATCAGCTAATGAGCTAATGTCAATAAAAGGAAGACAATTAGAAAATTCATTAGGAGGTTGCATTGACTATTTTATCACAAAATTAACCCAGTTTTTCATGTTTACAAAGCTCATGAATTGGGGTTGTGCTTATTGGCAGCTAAAATATCTTTTTTTCTTAAAATGTAATCTCTAGTTTTTTATATTAAATACATTCACTGCTTTGCTTCATTCTCACAGGTTTGTAAATTGTCTTTGATCTTACATCTTGCAGCAGGCCTACCACTATCAATAGTTCAGGAGAGAGTAATCAGTTTTGAAAAGTATGAGCTCCTGCTTAAGCTAAAAAATTTTTCTATACAGTGTATTAATTATTTCTTTATAACATGAGCTTAAGTTTGGTTGTAAGCTTTCATACAAGTTCCTGGGGGAGGATTATTTTAAGATTTAAATTTTGGGGGGGTTGTTTTCCAGTTTAGTTTGTTTTTTCTGATGATACAGATTAACAACCATGAATATATTTCGTGTTCATGGATAATTTGGTATTTTAGTCAGTTCATCTACAGGTGCTCAATGCTGTGGGGACATAGAATAAGTATAAGGTATGGCCTCTTGAATAGGAGCTTAAAAATCCTAGTTGTTGAAGTAAGGTTGACTCAAATAGAAAAAAATATCAGATGATATACAAAGGAAGTATGACATAAGTAGTAGGTGATTCGTACAGCAGTCTTCGTTATTCACTAAAACTTGCTGAGCACATTTTTTTAAAAGATTTATTTATTTATTTGAGAGACAGAATGCATGAGTGTCCAAGTAGGAGGAGGGGCAGAGGGAGTTAGAGAAAATCTTGAAGCAGACTTCTTGCTGAGCACAGAGCCCTAGGCGGGTTTGATCCCAGGACCCTGAGATCATGACCTGAGCCAAAATCAAGAATTTCTTTCTTTTATTTTTTTAATAGGTTTTATTTATTTATTTGACAGAGAGACAGCCAGCGAGAAAGGGAACACAAGCAGGGGGAGTGGGAGAGGAAGAAGCAGGCTCCCAGCGGAGGAGCCTGACGTGGGGCTCGATCCCAGAACTCTGGGATCACACCCTGAGCCGAAGGCAGACACTTAACGACTGAGCCACCCAGGTGCCCCCAAAATCAAGAATTGGCCGCTTCACTGGCTGAGCCACCCGGGCACCCCGCTGAGCACCTTTTCATTAGAGTCAGAATCTCTGAATTTAAGTCCAAGATCTGCCACTGAGAAACTGAACAAGTCCCTTATCTTTACTGAATTTACTTCACCTACTTCATAGGATGACAAAAGGATCAAATATGATAATGTATATGAAAGCTCCTAGAATACTAAAGCATAGTGCAAATATAAAGAGTTATATAATGTTAAATTGTTAGGGGCAGACCATATCAGGGGGAAAGACTGTTTTTAAAAGCTAATATACAGGATTAATGAAGTACTTGGAAAAAGAAGATATTTTCAGTAAGATGGAGAAATTATCCAATTGTATATTTTTTGGAAGATGAAGTCTTTTAATGAGTGAATTCATTGAACACCTGAAATGTATCCCTTCACAGTCACAAAGTTTATATTTTATCATTTAAGAGAAAATGTGTTTCTGAAGCAGAGTATATGGAGTTTAACATTTTCTTGTTAGTTTAGGATCTCTTCTTGAACTTCATTTATGATACTGTGATATAGTGATTAATAAATATAGCACTGCTGAGTTATTGAAGTATGTAGGAAGAGCTTTTACCTCATGCACTATAAATTTAGGCCTCTTTTTGAGATAGGATTAAAATACTATAAAATAGACCCTTTTAAAGGGTGTAAATCAGTGGGTTTAGTGTATTTACAGAGGTGTGCAACCATCACCAGTATTATTTCCAGAACATTTTCATCACTCCAAAAAGAAACCCTATACTTGGTAGCAATCATTTCCCAGTCTCTTTGACCCCCAGCTCCTGACAACTACTGATTGACTTTTTGTCTCCATTGATGTGCCTATTCTGGACATTTCCTATAAATGGAATCATACAAGGTGTGGCCTTTTTGTCTGGCTCCTTTCACTTAGCAAAATGAAAATAGTTTTATAACAAAAAATACTAGTCAAATAAATTGAGTGGGGTGTGGGGAGATTTAAGAGATCTGATGAAAGAAGGAAGGTGAAGTAAGAGTGAGAGGGATGAGATCAGAAGAAATTCAGATTTAGCAAACATTGACTAT